>NW_009260592.1:329519-346462 GCF_000687185.1 Egretta garzetta | reverse complement strand
GTCTGATTAAAGACTTTAAATAGCTTTCTCACCGTTTGAGAAATCAATGCAGGGTGAAATTCTGAAAGGTACAATTTGTACTCAATAAACTTATTAGTCATGATTGGCAAATTAGACAGTGTTTTAATCTTCCTAAATCCATCCCAAGACTTTAGTGGCACTCCATTTTTTGGTTAATGCAACCAGGAACCTTTAAAGAATTAGTTAACAGAAGTATTCACAGTGTTTGAACTAGTAATTGGAGGCTGGAGATAGAGGTGAAGAAAGACCAGGCCATCTGAATAATGATTAACAACTCTGTCACAGTATGTCTACATATTATACTTGTGGATAAACAAGGAATTACCCCTTGCAATAGTGCAGTGTTTGATATTTATAAGAGATTCTGAATGAGATCATGGAAGCACCTTTTTTTACTCTCCATTCACTGGAGTAGCTACCATGGAAAATGAAGTGGTTAATACAGATTTTGTATTTTAATTAACTTGCACAGGAAGTTTTCCGAAGTGCAAAGGCTGGGTCTGCACGAGCACTGAATGCATACATCCACCCAAATACCATGTATGCAGTCAGTCATGGTGTGAGCAAATGCATCCATTCCACATGCAGCCAGCATTTTCATTCTCATTCATGAATGCAGATGCACTGCTGTGATACTGCCTTATGGATGTTCCTTTTTGACACCCAGGGATTAGATTTGTGAACAGTCATTAGCTGCCTCTCTTCTTCTTCAATAAATGTAAACTTTACATTTATCAGAGTAGATACTTTCTTCTCACTTATAAAGGGCTTTTTTAAATTCAGTGCTCCCTAATTATGGATTTATGAAATAATTTCAATACCTGACCTCTGTCTAAGGCAACAGATCCTGCTCGTTCTGCACATGTAGATCAGTCTCTTGGTAGAAATGACATCGCCACCCTTAGTTTCGGTTGTGGCTGTGGGAAGTCCAGCTCAGAATAGTCAAATTTCCAAGTCCTTCAAGACTCTGAAAATGGTGTAGCACCACTTGGTTTGCCTAAGAGGTGTCAGGGACAGCACCCAGTGCTCCACCCCCAGCATCCACCAGCATTGCCAAAGATCTTCCTAGGTTACTCTCACTGAGGACGACGCACAGACACATCCCTTTACTGCTCTCCAGGAATAGATATAAATCCCCATCATGTCCCAACTACCTGCCTTCTCCAGAGACTTGTACACAAATCCCTGCCTTGCCATGCTTTTATTTGTTTGTGCCTTTGGTGTACATATGCACACCAAAAAGCTGTCCCTCGAACTGTGGCAACACCAGCATGTGACACACAATGCAGGGATGATGCCCTGAAACCCCTATCGGCACTGGCTGAGATCTTCCTGTGATATAAACAAGAAGGACTGCCAATTTCCCAGTTTTCAGTGACACACCTTCTACCGGCATACTTTCTCTGAGAAAGTTGTATCTCTTTTGACCAGAAGGTACTGCAAAGTAGAAGAATAAAAACAGAAACGGCAGGAACTGCCTCCAAGCTCAGGCAGCCAAAGGGCACTCAAGAGAACCCATTATGGAGATGCAAAGTACTTAAAACTGCTGCAAGAACTTCAGGAAATTTAAGAAGAGCTTGAGGCAGACTTAGCTAGATATTGGAAGTTTTTCGCAAAATAAGAGATGTTAACCAAGGCTTGTAACTTCATAAACATTAAGAGATCTTTTTTTTTTTCCTATTAAGTCCCCTGATTTTCGGACACCTGAGGAATCATCTGAATCCGATTTCTAAATAGGCATCCTCTTCAGCCATTAGACAACATCCTTCAGTTTTAGCTCATTAGGGCTAAAATGATCACTGTTTATCTTTTTTCTCTAAACAATGGTCCCTTTTGGGAATGCTGCATCTGTGAAGCCATTAACACAATAACAAGTGTATAAGATGGATGAGCCAAGCCAGCTACTATCCTTCCTACAAGTTCCTCTCCCTGTAACAGACATAAGTAACATGGGTTTGTTTCTCCCAACAGAATAATGCTAAATAACATGTCAAACCTCACCTAAAGATGTGTTCTCAGCTGTTCACTTCCCAATGTGGAGTCTTAAGCTATAATCACATACATATTTAGATATTAAAAGATCTGGGTCATGCACTAGGATTTTTTGAAAGTACAAAGGTAACTAATGACAGATTTGTTACAGATTCCTAGTTCATCAGTTCTGATGATACCTAAAACCTGAGGCACACATATACATCTTTAGCTACCTAGATACCTGTAAAAAATGTGCATGGCTTTACACATGAAGTACCAGACTGACAGCATCATATCATGAATCATACAGTCCATTTGATTTTGAAATGGCTGTAATGAATTCTGCGTATGTATAAGTACCTGGTGTATTTCCAATGTTCCTCTGAGTCTAACCTTATGTGTCCAAACCCCAGCTCACTGACTCATAGCAAGGGAAGGGTTACCATTTTCCACCTTCAACTTCTGTCTTCTTATAAATTATTTTAAAACGTTGAAAAATATTTGATCTCAAAACTACAGACACACTTCTTCAAACAGCCCAAGAATTATTTGGGTTTTTCATTGGACCCCAGTGAACCGAATCTGAATTGAATTATCAGTGCCTGCTGACAACTCTGTAGTTGTATTCATCATACTGTGGTAAGGTAACTGTTCTGCACCTTCTCCTCTTATTCATCTCTTCCTAAGTATTGATCAGAAGATTTTTGCAATACACTTGATACCTATGTGTTTAAAAGTGGCCAAACATATTCACTTGGTGAATAAAAATGGAAGTTACAGCAGCTACTTGCAAAGCCCTTGAAATTATCTGCCTGGTTTAGGCTGTTTCCTATGGCAGGGGCCATGGAAGTAGCAAAGAAGGAAGAAAAAAGATTTTTAAATGTCTCAGTGAAACTATTCTAGGCAGAAGCAAACATGCTAAATCTTTATGGTTTACAGAAAAGTTACCTCTCCACACCCTCTCCTGCTTGAGAACTGGAGCAGGTATGTCCAACATTAAGGGGTAGAGAACCGAACTTTCTGGCAGAAAAGGGGACTTCCAAGGCTGCAGGCCTCTCTTACAGCTAGGGGCCAAAGCAGCAGAAGCCTGTGGAATTCAAGCAACTGACTTGCAACTGACAGTTCTGGTCAAGGAATTAATGCATTATGAGACTTTTAAAGTTAAATCTCAACTTTCTTAAGTAGGAAGAAACAGAGGAGTTTGAAAGAGGATCAGCAATGATTAAGCAGCATATGCAGCTGAAGAGACTTAATGCAGGGAGGCGAGAGGATGTGAGGTTCCTCACTCCCGGCTGGGGAACGCACCTTGCACTCTGAGACCCCATCACTGTCCCTGCAGGGAAAGCTGTGGAAGGGCCTGGAGATGTACAGAAGTCTTCTCTGGTTCAAAGACCTCCGCAGGCGCTGGCTGAAGCTCAGTCCTCCCTGGCCTTGGGAACATTGGAAGCACAGATTTTGCAGCGGATGTGGGACGGTTCTCCTCCACTGATGGGGGCGACCAGCAGGGGCTATTGCAGATATGCTTCAACATTTTTACCAAGCAGGAATTTGAACACTGGTAGAAGCACATGTGCTGCTAGTGGCTGTAGAGCAGCTCACATTGGTCAAAGACTGCACTCGCTATCTATCATTAAAATTCATTACCTAAGTATATAACTAATATATTCATAACCTAATTCCATAACATTACACTGTAATTATTTCTATCTAATACCGAATCTATGTAACCCACATATCTGAAGACCTTAGTGACTGAGCACTGACTGAGATACTTTATGACTCATTTTTTAAGCATCTTGTCCTCCAGCCCATTATTATAAAGTCAGAACCCTCTATTAGAGGACAACAGAAGTTTAGGAAAGAAACCCAGATATCTGTGGCTGACAGGACTGAACATGCAACACCTGGATCTGTGATTTTTCTATTTATAATTCCAGCGCTGGGCTAGGCAATTTACGATAGCTAAAATATCTAAATGCAGATTTGTAAATAATACATAAGGATTTCTCTTTTAGCAGACTACAGAAACATTTGCAGACCATTGTGCCAGAATCAGTTTCCCTGAATGGAGAGTAAAGATGCACACACCAGAACGAGACAGGAAGGATGGTCCAGCAATTAGGCCATCAGCTGTACAAGAGGATTGTTCCTCAGTTCTGCCTCTTTATCATTTAGTGAGTGACTCCAGGATGATGTTTACTCTATGTTCGCTCATTTCAGAATGTTCTAGCTGGCTTTCCCACTCTGTGCACAAGTCCTAGGCAAAGCAATCTAGCTTGTGTGCCAACCTGCCTTCATGTGCATTGCAACTGCTCTGAACATCATATTTAAGCTAGGGACTACCTGACAGTGCATCTTCTTTCTCAGAATCATTGGAGGTTTGCTCACTCATCCCTGTTATAACAAGTATAAACAGTCATTCTGTTACAATAAGTCTTCCCTTCTCTGTACTGTCTGGGGTGGGGGAAATCCTCAAGCGCTGCTGTGATTGAGGCAAGCAATCCTGAACTCAGTGGCTTACTTACATATTAGATGATTGGGCTGAAAACTGGTATCATTAATTTATAATGAAAACAAGGCTGGAAGCTTAACCACAGGACAATGGTGGCTATCCTAGCAAAGTGGCTATTTCTAGCCCAAAAATTCTCTTGAAAAAATGGACGTGCAACTTACTCATAAAGAATTTTTAATAATTGTAGTGCAGTAGCTTTATCAAGGAACCTACAAAACTGAAAGAATATTCATTTCATTTGCAATCATTACGTTAAACTGATGCCTGAAGTACAGCTTAATTGCACAGGTTTTTCAGATAGAGCCGCTTCATTTTATATGCTTTTGCCAATCCAAATCAATTTAGCACACTGCCTCCAGAGCCCTTGAAAACACCAAGGCTCTTCCAGCCAGTTTCTGTGGCAAGGCTGAAAAACTCTAGTCAGGTTTCTGAAGTAGCAAATCCCCAGGAGCATTTTCACACCAGTTTTAATAGCTCAGTCCATGACTGCTCTCTCAGTTC
Organism: Egretta garzetta; assembly: GCF_000687185.1. NCBI lineage: Eukaryota > Metazoa > Chordata > Aves > Pelecaniformes > Ardeidae > Egretta > Egretta garzetta. Next base: position 341,454 of record NW_009260592.1, on the reverse strand, counting down.
TCCCAGCTAAAGATTCTGCAGTTGCTTCCTTACGAAGTAAAGTACAAAATACAGGATGTGTCACTGGGTCTGCAGGAGGGATTCCAACTTTCTTATGTCCAAGATAAAAAGAAGTTTATTTATTTATTTTTGTGGCCCTCAGTGGTGTATAAGCTGTGCTGATTGTCCATCTAGCCTCTGCCTCAGTTCACACAGCAGCTCTGCCTGAGGCAGGTAAAAAAGAGGTCAACTCTGCAGCCACCACAACTGCATGGAAGAGATTTGGTCATTAACTTTTCTCCTTAGTAGCTAGCTATCAGAAAAAACATAAATTAACAGAAAGCTTTTTCAGTCTGACATGCTTTTAGTGGCTGAAATTTTCTGCTGTCAGCAGAAGAGCACTGTGATGATGTCTGCCAGCAGCACTGTAAGCTGGAGCACAGCCAGGTTTTCTGGTATGAACCTCAGAGGTATAGTCACCCTTATGTAGTAACACTTATCACAGAGTATCCCAAAGTGCTTTGAAACTGCACAGGATATATTCAGGGAGTGATTCATTACCAGGGCTTCTACAGGGCACAGCTGTCCCTACACACAGTCAGCTTCTGGGGTCTCAAATAGCAGCATCTTCCACTCAGGTTTTTAAAAAAAAAAAAAGTGGATGGAGTGGGTGGTGTCTGCACTCAACTAACTCTTGTCTGTGGGGTTTGTCCTATTTGAAATAGAAATAGGAAAGAACAGTAGTACTGAGCATTGTCTTGGCTCAGTGCCTTGCAAGTGCTTATTTACAACTGTCCTTGGTTTCGGCTGGGATAGAGTTAATGTTCTTCCTAGTAGCTGGCACAGTGCTACTGTGGATTTAGTATGAGAATAATGCTGATAACACACTGATGGTTTAGTTGTTGCTGAGCAGGGCTTACACCAGTCAAGGACTTCTCAGCTTCCCCTGCTCTGCCAGCAAGAATCTGGGAGGGGGCACAGCCAGGACAGCTGACTCCAACTGGCCACAGGGCTATTCCAGACCATATGACATCATGCTCAGTATATAAACTGGGGGGCAGCAATTGTCGCTCAGGGGTAGTCTAGACACTGGTCAGCAGGTGGTGAGTGGTTGTATCACTTGTTTGTCCTGGGTTTTGTTTCTCTCTCTCGTTGATTTCCTTTTCATTACAAGATTAATATTAATATTGTATTTTAATTCTTAAAATGTTCTTATCTCAAGCCATGAGTTGTCTTAATTTTGCTCTTCTGCTTCTCACCCCTATTGCACCAGGGCATATTGAGTGAGCAGCTATGTGGGGCTTAGTTGCCACTGCAGCTAAACCATGACAACAACACAGATATATATGCTTACCACTGTTTTAAGACTGACCTGGTACAATTCCCTGAGCTCTTGAAATCTGATGAAACCATCACCACAAGTTTTTCAGGCCCTGACTGGAGTGACTATGCCCTGCAGAGGTCTGAGCTACCAAAATTATTCTGGATCTGAGGCAGCTCTGACTACTGCTGCTTCCTGAGCATTTCTATGACAACTTGTGGTTGCACAGTACACGTGCATGTCTGAATATTACTTTAAGGCCTTGAAATAGCTTGTATGAACACTGTCTCCCTCTCTCTTTTCTGCTGCAAATAGTTAAAATGTATCAAGTAATTTGAAAATTATTTCTCATTCTTTCTTGGAATGGGTAATAACAGCTATCTTCATTCTGGGATCCTTCAGAGCTAAGGGATAGACGAAAGATCATACAGTTGCAAGGTTGGGAGAAGCTTCATTAAAACTGGTATCCATAAGCACTGAGAACAGCATCTTGCTGAAACAAGATTATAAATTTGTTGAATAACATTAAGATTCTTTTTTTTACTCGGAACAGGAAATGACTGTTGTAGACATTACCAAACTAATGAGCAACCTGATGCATTTTAAAATAAAACTCAGTAAATGTGAATGATGGAAAAAAAATGAAATACAGAAATAACAAGCTATCAGGACATGCCTCCCTAGGACTGAGGGAAAGCTACATGGGTACTAACAGCAAGGCAAAGAGAGTTCCAGTCTCAACACATAACCTAATCTCATCCTAGAAAGAAGGCAGTGATACCCAAAGGATAAAACCCAGTAAGAATTATAATTTAAAATTAGTTTAAATATATCAGGAATATTGCATCAATTGAAGCAATTACATCCAGATCAAAAGCCTGTTGACAGTCTATCAGGATTCCAGTTGGCTTGATGATCTCAGGGTCTCAAAATTACAAAATCACCATACCACAGCGATACTCTAAACAAGAAGAGAAAGCTGTACCCTACCACTGCATAATAGCAACAAACAGGTGAATGTTCCTTATCAAAAAAATCAATCCAATATGCCATTTGAAGGGAAGTTCTGCCCCATGAGCTCTGGCATTGGTGTTTGACAGTCATTTTTTATTGGCTAGAATGAGGGAAACTCTGTTACCAGGCATCCAGATTTAAATTTATGGAAATCAATTAAATTACCAGAAGGAAACTACCATTAAGTGAACAAATGCATTTACAATACACAATTTTCAATCATATCACCTGAGAACAGAAACAGCGTAGAAAGCTGGTACTAAAGCCAGTACAAGCATTAGCACAGAACAGAAATTCTTGGTGGTTTCTCCTGCCAGTAGCTTAACAGAAAACTACCAGTCCAAGAAGATTTGAAACATAATTTCTTTGTCATTCAGAATTGCAGGAGGATAATAACAACCCTAAAAAATGCTCTAGCACATTATCTAAGAAAAAAAATATTTGAAATGTTTGAAGCTTTCTATTTGCAGGAAATTTATGACATGAGATGCTTACAGCTTATCAGCTCATCTCTTCAGAACAAAGCCAATTCAAAACTAGAAGTGATTCTTTTTGAAGCTTGCTTTCCTAAGAAGTGATATTTATGCACCTGTGCTGTCTATTTGCTCAACTGTGTAGAAGACAGAAGAGCAGATTCCTAGTGTTGGTATAAAAAGCTATTTAAAAGGTATTGTAAGAGAAAATAAAAATTAGTCTTTCCTAAAGTGATATTTGCAAAATTAAAAATGTGCAAAAACCTGATGCTTTCCCTAAAAACTCAACCTGGTGAACCGGTGCCTTCTGATAAAAATTTTTGATTTATAAATAAAATTTGTGATCCATGTGGCACATGCAATCTCAGCAAAGTTTATTGCCAGCAGATATATGTTGTAGGATAAAATAAATTTTTTTCAATTAAGTATTCATAACCTACACTGAATAAGATTTAACTCCACTACACTAACCCAAGAAATAAAAGGTATCTGAAAAAGATGTCATAAACCAAATCAAATATGGAATATCTTGACCAGTAATACATACATGACCATGCAAATACACATATGATATCTAAGGCAAAGGCATGGCACACAGATTAGAAAGTTAGGATGCATGGTGGGAACTGTAGATTTTAAATGAAATATGCCTTTAGGTCAGATTTCTATAAAGGCTGTACATTACCATTATCATTCACATACACAGCACATGACAACCTGCTGCCCCAAAAAGTGGTGTCTAAGCAAACAGAATGTAGAGTGTCAATGGAAAAAAAAGGAGTAACAGTAGGATGAACTGAATGAGACCATCAGATGTTCCCTGACTAAAACTAAGAGGCAAGGCTACTTCCTTGTCTGTCATTTTGAGCTCACTGAGGCCTTGAGATTGATAAGAAATGTGTGACCAACAACATAAAGGTCAGATTTCCAAAACATATGTGAGGCAGGTATCGAGAACACCACCAATCAGAAAAGTACGTTTCTGTGGGTGTGCTTGGCAAGAACTGGGTTGGCAGGTCTTGTCTTTGACAGCTCTGCCCGGAGGGGGGCAGAGGGTGTGCCACTTTGGTCCAGAGCTGCTTCCCCAACGCAGCTCCTGTCTGCTGGACTATCAGTTACACCATCATCTCTCACCACTGGTTTCATATTCTGGTAGCATGGCGGAAACACAAAAAAAGAGAGAGAGAAAGAGAAAAAACAGGTTTAAAACTACACAAATTTTCAAACAAGCCCAAGGCCAGACACAGTGTTTGATATTATTCTTACCTACATACCTGCCCCTTTTTACTTACTAATTTTTCAGTTTACAATGTAGCCTTAAGGAATAGGCATTAAAATAAACAAGACACAAAGCAATCTGTATATTGATGTCATCTCTACAAAGTCTTAAGGAGTTGCTTAGATCAGCAGAAAATGCAAGTGTAACAACCTGAGAACTTCACAATTATCCCAACTACCCTTTGCTAGTCCCTCCATAAGAGTACCTTTAAAAGGGTTGATTTAACTCAACTGTATGTTCCTACATTATTCCAGAAGCCTGCTTGAGTCCATGATTTTGGAATCCATCATTACAGTGAGGCAAATCAGCCTCATAAAACAATGAAGAATTTTGGGAGTCACATTTTTCTCAACATGAAGACGAGATGGTCAGCACGAACAGGGAGATGTGCAAGGGAAAGTCTTGCTTTTTCATTCTTGTCTTTAACTCAGCATCAGCTATAGCTTCCAGTGCAGCAGCTGGCCTGGCTACAAGCAATTCAGAGAAGCAATGTGCCTCCTTCCAGATGCAAACAGCATACATTTTCCAGCTAGGATATATGTAAATATGTGTGTTTTTTCTGCTGTTACCCGGGAGAGAGTTCTGCACTAGCAGAACTGCAGATTATTTCAAGTAAGTGTACATCATTTTACTATAGCAGGCAGTTTGCTTCGTACCCTAAAGAAAAAAAAAAACACAACTATTTAACAAGACACACAGCCAGTGTAGACACTTGCTACCAGGAGCAGAGCATTCACGGGATCTTTGGTGTTGGAGGTAACAAAAAGCCACTTTGCCTTTGACCTTCTGATTGATATTCGAGAAGATATTTCACAACTGTAAGTGGTGTGATAGCTAAGTAAACATACCATCAGCGCTGAACTTGTCAGCATGCGAAAATACTTGTGTACAAAAGGCCCCATATGGCTAAGTATGTATTTTTCAAAGAGAAAAATAATGAAGCTCTCTCTTTCATTACACATTAATGGCTTTTTTATTCTCTGCAGGAAAATGATCAGCCACTGAGGAGAGAATAGAGAATGAGACTTGTGTGTCAGTTAGCTGCAGATTTATTTTCAAGGCTTAATATTTGTCTGGGGATTTTCATGTTACAAATCTGCCTATTAAAAATAATATTTTGTTAAGGATTTGTCACTTTGAACTATAACTGGAAATGTAATATTAGAATAAATGTATGACCGGCTGAAAGCAATTCGGAATATCCATATATCATAGACTGACTCCAGATTTGGAACCCACCCTCGCTGAGGCTGAAGTAGCAGCCTGTACCTGCAATTAGACATACATTAAAAAAAAATGGTTTGGATTTTAATGGCCTTTCAAAAGCAAAGTGTTTTCTTTTGAGTCTTTTAGGAAGAGTCTTTTCTTACTAAGCTAACCATACATTTATATTGTTTATAGTGTATCTATAGGAAGCCATTTCACTGATTTTTTTTCTAACTCCGGGTAAAACTGTTTGCAGACCTGAAAGTTAATGCTGGAAATGATGATTTTTTTTTTTTTCTTATTTGGCAGTAGGATTATCTAAACAAACAACAGTGTTTTACATTTGTCTAAAAAGATAATTCCGAAATGGGCAGGACTTCAGAGGACTTGTAGCTCATTATGAGCCTTATTTTTAACCCAGATATTGTATTCTTAAACAAACTCATGGACAAAAACCCATTTGCAGTTACGTTTAGGTCTCATCAGATATTCTGCAGAGAGGACTTCATGAGGTGAACTGAGTATCCATGAAATGCTGACAGCTACTAAAGATCAGGGTTTGGTCAGCTAGCGTAGAAATAAATAAGGAGTCGGTGGCAGATCATTTCTTTTAAATAGCATCCAGCTGCCTCAGGCAGGCTTCCCTTTCCTGCAAGCTGCTGGCTTGTTCAGCGGGTGCCTTCCCAACCCTGCCCCATGGGAGGGAGGGTACTCCCTTCCTCCCCTGCTCTCTTCTGTGGTCATTGCTCGGCTGCAAAGCCAGCCCCTCACTCATGCTCACTGTGGCAGAAGGCCTAATGAGGAAAAACCATAAGCATGAAATAAAAGTTAAATGAAGTAACATTTACAAAGTGCTGACCTCAGCCACACTTGCAGTCCTAACAGTGAAGTTCTGCAACCTTTGGCCCCACTGCACTGTGCAATTTTATTAGAAGCACAGGGGATATTTTCCTACTTGTTTTTCTCTAAGAAATACCGAAAAGAGCCGAAAGCTCGTATTGAGCTTTCCTGTTTAAGCATGTCATATTGGCTCCCAAGAGTCACTTCCAGGCTCAGGACCTCCGTGTTCACCACACCTCCTGCTGCCTCTGGAGCTGCTGAGTGGCCGGTCACAAAAGGAGACTGTAGGACCCCAACACTGATGAGTGTTAGGAAGGGATAAAGACATGCTCTCTCCATGGGATCCCTCCCCCATTCTCCCTTTCCTCACTCCCCAGCTCGTGGTCCCAGCCATGCCCATCTACCCCCACTTCCAGGCACCCAGTGCTGGCAGCCCCTAGCTCTTACCACTGCTTGCCACCCCCACCTCCTGCTTCCTACCCACCTGAGGATCTCCCCCACAGCCTCCACACAGCCCCAGAGTTGCACAGGCAACTATATATAATACACCATAGCACAGAGAAGTGCCATCCTTCTGGTTCTGGCCTGGAGAAGCTGAAGTTATTTTTGGCCCTTGGATGAAGCATGTTCAGTTGCTTTTTAGGGATAGCATTAGTATCCTAGTCCTATAATAATTAATTTGCTTCTAGTTTATAGAGGTCACATTTCTAAAAGTTTGTTTCTAAATGGAAACATTATTAAGCTAGACCTAGTCTATAAATAAATTGTATTTAATTTATTTATATAGACATTTAGACTGTTCTATGATACTTGGGAAGGACACTTCCGTGGGTATTGGGAAAGGACACTTTGATTTCAGGTCTCCAAAAGATCCAGAAATAGTAATTACTCATAACAAAAGAAAAGGTACTTCTAAAAATACTGTATGGCAGAAGTGGAACAGAATAAAACCACAAAGCTTAAACAGAATTACTTTCTGCAAATATTTGCAGTATTCCACACTGTGGCACTTTGTAACACTTCTATTACCTCTGCTTTCTTTTTCCTTACAGGGCTCATGGACTTTCTAGGCAAGCATTGCAAAGGGACTATGCTCAAGTTTTAAAAGATTTGCAGAGCCAAATGAGCACTTAATAGAAACAGCAGGACTGAGCAGAAGGCATTTATGGGGGCGGTAGATGTCAAAGGACCATCACTACACTAAAGCTCAAATAGTACTTAAAAACACCCATCAAGAGGCAACTTGAAGCACTGAAGGATGTTTAATCTTCACCGGCAGTCACCCATGAAGCATTAACAGCCACCTTTGTACTGGCCATCAAAACACTAGTTAAAATGCCCCAGGGACTTGAGAGTACCCTGGCAAGAGCAGAACTTAAAGAGCTGTTGCAACAGTTCCACTGCATTTCATGAAACTGAAGAGATACATCTTTGCCATCTTGCCTGTCAGAGCACCTGAGCAGCAGTATACTTGAAGGCTGTAAAAAAGCCTCGCCCATGGCTTGCTGCAGTGGAGAGAGCTCTGTGGTTTTCATCCGAGAGTGAGCAGAGCTCAAAGGCACAGCAGGAGCTCTGGGTTCAGAGAGTGCCAGGCACGATGAGTTTTGAAACTCCTGCTGCTAAAATAATTCAGGAGCTGCACTGATAGCACTTCTGGAGCTGGGTGGATGCTGGCTTTCCCTAACCAAAACAAGGTTCCAAATGGACGAACTAAAAAAGAGGAAACATGCATTACTTCAAGGAAAAAAAATTGGGCAGATCTCCAGCTGTGTATTACTGCTGCTTGTTGTCTAAAGTCCTGAACATAAGACCAAGGGTCAGGAATGCTAGAGACTGTGCCTATTGCACTGTCCTGGGTTTGTACAGCAGTCATATTAACAATCTCATCTCTACAGGCAGCAACAGTCTGTGGCATTGTACACTTCTTTACCGGTCCATCAGTGCTTGAAAATCAGCCATTGTGTTCCTGCAACCTTTTATCATGGCAGCAAAGGCTACAACTTGTGCTGGCATTTCTGGGGATCTGAACCTCCCTCGCATGAGCACAGCTTTCAAACCTGCCAAACCTACAGAGGGACCTGTCTGCTTTGTCCTCCTTTCAAATGCTCCCCAAGCCATGCCAGCATCTTTGCATGGTTTGCAGCAGTTTGAGGATCAGTCCTGAATCTGCACCAGTCATCATCATGATGGACAACTTTGTTCTGTCTCTTGCCTCTGCTCCTTGAAGAGCCGTGTGCCCCAGGAAACACCCACAGGAACTGTGATTCTGAGGAGTTTTTTCCATTGGCTCCTTTGAGGATGAAAGAAGCCTGTAAGGGGAGGCTTACTTTACCTTTCCTGTATTATTCTTCTGCAGAAAGATTTGCCACAATCAGTTTATGTCTAATTACTTCTCTGTCATTTCGGTTAGTCACTGCATATGATGACAGTAGTTGAAGGAACTATCTGAGGCATAACAAAGCCTATCTGATTTAGTTATCTTTCATATCAGACGTCTGGTATTGGGCTGCTGTATCAGTTACAATCTACATCAATGCCATGTAGCTTTCTCCACTATTGAGATGGACATTTTATAGTGCCAATCAAGCACAGCCCCAGCTCTGCCCTTGAGCCCATCTCAGAGACATGCTGACAAGATCTTTGCTTTGAAGACTGGCCTTTAGCTTTGATAGACTCTGCAGACTTTCCCTATGTGTCCAATATGACCTTTTGCAAACATCAGTATAGCTGTGGTAGTTCAGAGACAAATTTTTCCTTTAGTTTACTGCTAATTGGATTTGTTACTTTTTGAAGGAACATCCCTTTTATAAAAGCTGTGTTAATGACATTCAAAACATATATCACTATATTTGTATCCTTGCTTATTGAGAGTAAAGGGGTGATACCTGTAGTTTAACAACATGCATAGCTTAGTCCATATCTTCTGCACTATTTCATGTTGAGGTTGAACCACGAGTAATCATGGGCCAAGTCTGAAATTATTAAACAGCAAAATATCGTTCCCTTAGAAAATGGATTAGTCCTCCAAAGCCGTCGGCGCAGCGTGAGGTGGGGGGGGGGTGGGGAGCTGTTGTTTTGGTCATGTAATTTCCTTCATAAAAGTTACCTTCATTCCAATAGGTCAAATGTCCCAAAACAATATTGTTCTGGGAAAAAAAATCTTGATACACTGCAGAGCTTGGCTTTGCAATACCTATTTCTGGAGCTCTTTGAGAGAGATTGTTTCTTTCTTAGGTTAGTGCTGAATAGGAGGAAAGAGGAATACAACAACAATTGTATGGCCAACAAAAAAAAATCAGTCTGAAATAATATGTTGAAAAAAAAATTAATTTTAAGGCCAACAAAGAAAAAAAAACCTAAAATAAAGGGAAATCTAAGATTAAAGGTTTTGAAAGGTAGGTGTATAAAAAGAAACTGTGCCTCATTGGCCAATACTTTAAGAAAATTTGGGCAGATTTTGTTCCCTAGGTCTCTGGGTAGCTGACAGCACATGATTTAAACAGAAATGGATTAGAAAATTCTCACCCCACTGCCACACTTTTTGACATGAGTTTCTTTGCTGACTAATCCCTTAATTCATTCCTGAAGGCAATCTGTTTGTCTTAATATTCTTTCTGTGGTGGTCTCTTATGTACACCTGGAACTCTTTTCTACATAAATTCTATATAAATTCCATAAAATATGTGCATTTTTAGCTAAAAATTTCTAAGCTCGATATTCCTTTGAAATTAAAAAAAAAAACCCTCACCTAGTGAACAACTTGTATTTGTCTTTCTATTTAATTTAAGATTAAATAAACTCTGTCATTGTTCACAGCACTTTATTTCCTAATCTTAACCTGGGAAGTGAAAACGTGGTAACTTTTACCTCTCTAATAACACAAGCAATATAACCATGTCAAAAATCTAGTCCTGCGAGGCAAGAGTGGAAAAAGCCCTATCAGTTGTTGGTTCTTCCAAGGTATCCAAAGGGACAGTACCAGCTCTTAAGCTATCCATCAGCCCTTCCAGAGCATTTAGATATGTCCTTGCTCTCCCTGTTTTCTAGAGACATTCTAGAGACAGTGTACATTGTTACCCTTCTTTACCTCATCTGCCCTCTCTCCTTAACACTGAGGATCTCCCAGCCTCTGTATTCTGGTCACAACCATGTTTCTTATTTACCAGAAGTTCTATTTGGTCCATTTTGGTACTTGCTTTCTTTATATGATTGAACACATAGATCTGTACTGAAATAGGTGTAAGAACATAATGACCAGCCATTCCCAAATCAGTGCACATGTCCTTTCAACCCTATAGCAAACGGTTAGTAGGTTGACTCAAGAAACAAGACACTCCAGAAGAAGCTGTAGGAACTTCCTGGCCTGAAGGTTACATGAGGATCAGTGTCTACAACAGCCTCCAGCAATGTAGACTTGCCCCACTCCCCATCACTTGGTCTAAGACCAGGGATCTTACTTTTAGATCAATGACTTCAATAATATAAACACATTTTAGCACTGCAATCTGCATGGAGCCAATGCAGAGTATTCATCTGTCTGTGTAGTAGTGATGTTTTATTATCAGTTTTGCATTTTGCTGGGTATGGGATCACAAGAAGTGTAAGTTACTCGTCATTCTCAGGTTCCTTACTGAATACCCTTCTCTCCCTTAATGTGAGGCTTATAACCAACAGGTTACACACAAGACTTAGTATAGCAGCAATTTCAAATTCAGTAAGAACTACTGGATGAGTATCTTCTCGTGACAGTTTGGCAGTTTGCTTACCATACTGTTGATTGATTTTTGTTCCTGTGGTGAGCTGACCCCAAACAGCAACTGCACCCACCAGTTGCTTGCTGAGCTACCCCACAGCAGGATGGGGGAGAGAATCAGAAGGGCAAAAGTGAGAAAAACTCATGGGTCAAGATAAGAAGAGTTTAGTAAGTGAAGGGGGAAAAAAGAAAAGAAAAATAAATGTGTTAGATTATAACTCCATCCCAACGAGACCTAATACAGTTCCAAAATCTTAATTTCCTGTGTTTCAACTGTCTTTTTTCATCACCATTGCCTATATTGTCTATCTGATGTTCTTACCACCCTGCAGTCTCTCTTAGCTGCCATGTTTTGTGGTGTATTGTTCTCCTTTACCTCTTTCCTCTTTCTGTGAATTGAAAGTAAGTGCAAAGAAACTGTGTGAGCCTCTCCTTTAAGCACTTAGTTCCAAAATTAAAATTAATTTTCTCAGCTACTATATTTAAGAAAATCCTGTATCCGAGAAAGTTACATAAAACCTTAAAATTGAAGAAAACACTTTTTCAGTATTACTAATGATTGCACTTGATTTTCATGCCAATAAAAATAAATTTTGTTGGAATTTTGAAAAAAAATTAATTTTATCTTATATTTCATGATGCTCAAGAAAAAAAGCTTTTCACTAGGAAAAAATAAGTAGAGGGAAAACAAAAACAGGTGTTCTCCTACTCACAAACAAAATGGTTTGGAAAAAACCCATCATTTTTGGAAGATTTTGAGAAGAAGAAATCAATAACTATGTTTCTTCACACACTTATAAACAATGTGTTTCAGCACAGCTTCATTGAAAAAACACTTATTTCTCAACATAAATAATAAATTGATGAACAATTGCAAGCAATTCCATATGCATTGGATGATTCACACGTATAAGACTCTACAGGGTTGAAACTGTAGGCTGGATCTCATTTCATGCCTGAGGCACTGTTGCTTTTTATCCTCAGTGCTTAGAGCTGTTGGCAGAGGGTATGGGACACATTGGCTTGTCAAAAAACTGTCGATCTGCCAAGGGTCGTCTTGCAGTTGCCCA
>NW_009260592.1:325920-329463 GCF_000687185.1 Egretta garzetta | reverse complement strand
GGAAGGCAGCCACAAGCACAGAAGGAGCCACTGTGAATACTGGTCACAGCTGGCTGCACAACCCATGCATGGCACTCAGTCAGCTCCCCCCTTCTCAGCTTGCGGAGAATGGGCTGTCCCTGGATGCCGCCAATCTCCAACTTCTTATCAACCAAGTCTAAAGTATTGGTACTCTACAGCTATTTTATTAGTACAAGTTGGCAGAGGTCAAGCATCCTTGTCATTTTGTTAGGTCCATCAAGCAGCCTGTGACACTCATGATAGAATAGAATAGAGTGCTCCAGTTGGAAGAGACCTACAACCATCGTCTAGTCCCACTGCCTGACTGATTCAGGGCTGATCAAGTTAAAGCATGTTGTTAAGGGCATTGTCCAAATGCCTTGTAAACACTGATGGGCATGGGGCCTCTTGGGACCACCTCTCTAGGAAGCCTGTTCCAGTGTTTGATCACCCTCTCGGTAAAGAAATGTCCAGTCTAAACCTACCCTGGTGCAGCTTTGAACTATTCCCATGTGTCCTATCACTGGATCCCAAGGAGAAGAGCTCAGCACCTCCCTCTCCTCTGAAGCTGCAAAGAGCAAGGAGGTCGTTCCTCAGCCTCCTTCTCTCCAAACTAGACAAGCCCCGAGCCCCCAGCTGCTCCTCACCGGACAGGCCTTCCCGCCCTTTCACCAGCTGTGTTGCTCTCCTCTGACACATTCAAGCACCTTAACATCATTCTTAAATTGTGGGGCCCAGAACTGCATGCAGTACCCAAGGTGGGGCCACACCAATGCTGAACAAATCAGGATAATCACCTTTTTTGACTGGCTGGTTATGCTGCTTTGATGCCCCCCATGATGGGGTTTTCCCTCCGGGCTGCCAGGGCACACTGCTGACTCCTGTTGAGCCTGCTGTCGACCAGCACCCCCAGGTCCCTTTCAGGGCTGCTCTCCAGCCACTCCTCTCCCAGTTTATACTTGTGCCCAGTATTACTCCAACCCAGGTGCAGCATCTGGCATTTCAACTTGTTAAATTCCATCCTATTAGTCATTGCCCAGTGCTCTGATCTATCTAGATCGCTCTGCAAGGCCTCTTCTCCCTTGAGAGAGCCAACAGCACCTCCCAGTTTGGTATCATCAGCAAACTTGCTAATGGCACATTCAGGTCCTGCATCCAGATCATTGATAAATACAAGGAACAGAACTGTGCCTAGAATTGAGCCCTGAGGAGCACTGCTGGTGACCAGCTGCCAGCCAGATGTAGGCCCGTTCACTACAACCCTGCCCTTCAGCCAGTTCTTCACCCAGCACATGACGAACCCGCTCATCCCACAGTTGGACAACTTGTCCAGAAGGATGCTGTGAAGGACAGTATCAAAAGCCGTACTAAAATCCCGAAAAACTACATCCAGTGCCTCCCCTTCATCCACTAGGTGGGTGACTTTATCATAGAAGGATATCAGATTGGTTACAAAGACCCATTTATGAACCCATGTTACTGTGCCTGATGACTGCATTGTTCTTTAAATGCCTTTTGGTAGTACCCAGTACAATCTTCTCCCTACTTTCTCCAGGAACTGAGCTTAGACTAATAGGTCTTTAGGTCCCTGGGTCTTCATTAATGCCCTTTCTATAGACTGGAATAATATTGGCTAGCTTCCAGTCAGTGGGGACCTCCCTAGACTTCCAAGACCTTTGGTAGATGATTGAGGGGGGTTCTGCCATAACATTCTCTAGCTCCTTTAGTACTCTGGGATGAATCCCATCAAGCACCATGGACTTGTGAGCATTCACCTGATACAGTTGGTCCCTTATAAGTTCAGTGTCCACAAATGGAAAGTCACTGCTCCCATACCTGTGCTATTCCAATTCAGGACCTGGGCAGCCAAAGGTCTATCAGTACTGTTAAAGACTGAGGCAAAAAATGCATTGAATGCCTCCACTTCTTCTTCATCCCTACTAGTCAGATGACCATTGTCAATAAGTATCTGTCCAATGTTTTCTTTAGACCTCCTTTTGCTATTAAATACTTTAAAAAATCTCTTCTTGTCTGAAACAACATTGGCCAGTTTTAGTTCTAACTGAGCTTTGGCCTTTCATGTCTTCTCCCTGCATATAGGAACCACAGCTCTGTACTTCCTGAGAAGCCTGACCTCACCTCCAAAGACCATACAATTTAATTTTCCTCTTGAGCTCCACAAGGAGTTCCCCATTCATCCAACCTGATCTTCTGCCCCACTTGCTTGACTTATGACATGGTGGAATTGCCTGTTCCTGTGCTTCTAAAAGGTGGCTTTTAAAGACTGACACACACTTGTTGCCCTAAGCTCTCAAAAGCAGATTCCTAGTACTCTGCTAAATAGCTCCCTGAATAGCTTCAAGTTTGCTCTCCTGAAATCCAGGGTAGCAACTCTGCTGTCCTTTTTTCTTATTACACTGAAAATTTAAAACTCAATCATTTCATGGCTGCTGTGGCCAAGACAGCCACCTATCATCACATCCCCCATAAGTCCTTTTCTATTAACAAATAGCAAGTCTAGGAAGGCATCTTTCCTAGGTGGCTCACTGAGTACCTGTGAGAAGAAGTTATCTCCTACAAACATCAAGAATTTCCAAGACCTGCTTGTCACAGCAGTATGATATTACCAGATGATGTGTGGGAATTTGAAAACTCCCATACAAACAAGGGCTACCAATCCAGAAATTTCTCATAGCTGCCTATAGAATAAGCCATCAGTGCTTACATCCTGGCTGGGTTATCGGTAGTAGACACCCACTGCAAAATTTCCTTTTTTTTAACATCCCCCTAATCCTCACTCAGAGGCTCTCAACCACATCGTCACTAACTGTAAGGGCTGTATAGTCAAACCTCTCCCTTCCATATAGCAAAACACCTCCATCTTGTCTGCCCTGCCTATACCTCCTGAACAGCCTGTGGCTTTACATCCCAGCGCTCCAATTGCGGGACTCATTCTACCAAGCCTACCCAATACAAATGTCATCATAGCTCTGGGAACTAACCAACGCTTCCAGTTCATCCTGTTTGTTTTTCATACTCCATGCATTGGTGTACAAGCATTTCAGATACGCTCCTGAGACCTCCGTGCTCCCAGGAGCAGTGTAAATGTTCCCGCTAGCAGTGCCACCTTCAGGCTATGCCATGTCAACCCTTGGCTTGCCTACAGCAATCCTGTTGGTATCCTCTTCCCCCATCAATTCTATTTAAAGCTCTTGATCAGTCCCACCAGCTTAAGCCCAAAGATACTTTCTCCTGCATCAAGACAGGTGGATCCCATCAGGTCCCAGCATACCTTGATGAATACACAAACTAGGTACTATGGGACCTCAGACCACCCACCCTGTATTAACCTCTCACATGCAGGTTCTTACCCCCTGTAACCATGATGTAGCTCCCTCTTAATTCACCAAGGATCAAGCTAGCTCAAATTGCTTTGTATTTACAAAGGCATAATGGCCAGCACAGAGGGGGAGCTTGAGTCTCACCCTACAGCTGCACCATGCACTTGATCAGCAGAAAAAAATGCAAGGTAATCTGGGGTAG
>NW_009260592.1:319443-325871 GCF_000687185.1 Egretta garzetta | reverse complement strand
TGAAAAACTGTTCTGACCAAAGGACTCTAAATCTCAAAACTGCAGAAATGTTAGTTTTCTATTCAAGCAAATACGATCAGTTACACAAGTGGAAACTCATCCCCCAAGAGTTTTCCTCTTTCCGTGAACATCTCCCAGTATTTTAATGCTCTATCCATACCAAATAGTATCAGTTCTTGAGGTGATGATTGATGCTAATCCTTAGAAACAGGATATATCGGCTACCTGAAAGGAAGATCATGTCTCTCGCATATGTCAGAAACCTTCAATAGCAGTTTGAGGGTGACAGCAAACATAGTTTATGTGGCTATTTTAAAATCCTATACCTTTATGTCATTCACTTTTAGCAGATTTTTCATGTTAATTTTTTCCTCAACAGTTCTTGTTTTATAACATAGTAAGTCTATCACTGTCCCCAAATGAGAATGTAACATATTGTTTATTCTTTCTACAGTGCCACCTGACCGCAATGCTACAGAGCAAGTGCTCCACCTGCTAGCTAGAAGTACTGTCCAATGTAGCAATGTGTGCAAACAGTACACAGGAAAACTTTACATGGACCGCATTGTCGTGTAAGGCTGGAAACTCCACAGGAACTGCCACATGCCTACTGGAACTGTTAATTCAGTCAGACCTTTTGCTGTCAAAGGATGTAACAGGCTTCTTCCCTTTCCTGCTTTGCAGCCACTGAGCAGAATGCTTTCAATAATGGGCTATCCCTTTGAAAGGCCAGATGAACCTTGGGCTGCCAAGAATGACATCCACTGAATGCCACTGGAAAGAGGGAATAAAAACTTGAAAATGTATCGAGTCAGCATTCAGACTTCCCTGCATAAGACAGGTAAATGTAAGAGGAGGTGAAGTGTCTGCACAGAATATTGCACAGCAGGTGGAAGGAAATGAGACAGAGTGAAAAAGAGAAACTTGCAGAATCAGGAGGAAAGAAAAGCAAATTAATATGATTAATAACGTGCTTTGTCAAAAAGAAAAAGAAAGGAAAATTTGGAGTGCCGACTGGTCTAGATTTCAGCCTCTCTTTATACCCCTGAATACTTTTGACTCCTAAGATGCTGTTTAGATGAGCAATAGATACATTCTGTACTAGCAACTGCAAGACTGAGTTAGTTATGTCCTAGAATATGCTCTATGGATTTGGACCAGTTATTTTCCCTAAGATAAAGAACCCAGTCCCAGACTTTTCAAATGTCAGGGCCTAACTTAGGAACCAAGATCTAGAATACACAGGCCATCTGTTTTGCAGATTCAGGTACCCAAAATTTCCAAGTTAAAAACACTCAATTAATATCTCTCATAATGAATTATATCCACCCCAAGCCAGAAAAAAAAGTTGCCACAAAGGATTGCTAATAGGCCGTAATACTTTTTATATCTAGATTTTTTTTATTTTTTTTACATCCAGACCAGCAGTGTAGTCTCAGGCTAGCTGCTGACTATTAGATGTCTGCCTGCTGTCAACACCGATTGGCACCTTTGGTACCAATCTTAATATGAAGTCCAAAAAGTAGGTGGCTATAGATCCTGAGACATATTTCCACTCTGCACCAAAAGTCAGACTAGGGAATCTTAGCAGGAAAAGATCTATTTACTTTGCCCATGAAGTATATGTGCTAAAGTGGGTTTCTTCTAACTGACTTCACAGTGTGGTCCTTCCTCCTACATTAAATTCAGCTGAACAAAACAGGAAGGAAAAATTATCTTTCTCAGGTCTGTCCTCATTTAGGAGCCTCCAGTAGAGCTAGCATTTCCATGCAACAAATGACATCAAATTTTCATCAAAGGAAGTGAAGTTCATCAAAATATTATCTGTGTCTTCATAAACTGTCTCCTAACTCCCAAGTGCATCATATTTGTTAGTGATTTGATTTAATATGAATTCATACCATAACAAAAATTATTTTGCTTTCATTTGTCACTTTTTAGTACATAGATTAGGAAAGATTTTTAAAAGGCATGAGTAAAGTCAAGAAATCTGAACTTTTTAAATTTTTTTTCAGCCTTTCCAATACATTAAATTGACTGAGAAGTGGCTTAAGCAAAACTTGTTACTAGTTCAAAGGCTTTGTGGCATGCATTTTAAATGCTGTATTTTGAGGCAACGTTTTTATGTGTTCAGTTTCAACATGCTGTTTCCCATCTTAAATCAAACAGATACAAGTCTCAACAGTTCTTGGAGTGCTTCATGTTTTAAGAAAGTTGACTTACCACTTTGCATAACTGTTATATTGACATATTACATGTCACCCAACTAAACTCAGATGGGCACAATTTAACGCTGCTTTTAACATATTTACATACTTGTGTCTTGCTATTTCCTGTCTCTTTTTTCCTATTTCTTGTTCAACTATTCAATATAGCAACACTTAAATATTGTTTAAACATTCCTCAGAAGAGTTTTACATGCAATCCATTAGCTTACCTGTGGCTTAAGGCTTAGCTGTGTTGTGTTTGCCGCCTTCGCGTCACAAACATGCTGATAAAACTTGTGGAGAATTTTTCTAGCTTGCAACAAAATTGTACATTGGTTTCCCAGATGCTAGATGCTGTTGGAAATATGACTCTATTGAAATAAGGCAAGGAAAAGTAGTATGTGATACTTCGAAAACCTTCATTTTCTTAAAATGATTCTTTCTGCCTTTAGAATATGAGCTGAGGGTTTGGTTGTGGTGCAAATGAAACCACAGGCCTTAGATGAACTTCATCTGGCCTAATGTAGATATTTACATTTGAGCTACTTGTCTAGATCATAGTCACATGATTTATCTTACTGTAGATGTTACTTAAAAATGCAATAAATTATATCCAGAAATACCCATTCTTCTCCTACAGGTGATGGGGGTGAATAGTTTATGTAGACATCTGTGTTGTATAGGTTCAGATTAATTACACCCTTAATGTCCAAAGGAAAGAGAGGTGCTGGCATGCAAAGTGCCATGAATCAGAGGGACGCACAGTACCTCTGGAGTAATAATGGAGGGTACAAAATTTGCCAGTCATATGTGGCTTTAAATTACATACCCTCAATGGAGACATGCTTTGTGGGGGTTTGCAGACTCTGAAAGAATAATCCATCCTTCTTTAGGGAAAATAAGTTAAACAGGAACTGGAAGAGAAGTGCCAATATAGTGGTCAGGGCACTCATAAATGCTGCTGCCAGCAGGTGCTTAGGGACGCCAGCTTTTGTAACCTGCAAGAGTGAAGGCTGACACGGTGCAACTGCTGCCTCTTAAAGCATCCTTGGGGGAAATCCAAAAGAAGGTAAAGGAGAGAAAGTTGGTATAAGAATATTTGTTGGGTATGAACATATCTAGCCTGAAATTTAGAGGAATGTTTCTAGTCATCAAAGAAACAAGGTGTAAGAACACCTTTCTAATGGGAATACTCTAGGTGAGAAACCTGAATGGTTTCATGATATGCCTACAAAAAGTTAGGTCAGGGATCATATAAAGCCACATCTGTTGTAGCAAGGGCTGGAATCTACAGTCCAGCAAATCTCACCCATGTGATACCTCTTTGCTGTAATATAGCCCTGTGCCTGTAGCCTTTTATCTTTTGAGGCCATGAAGTTTTAAAATTAAAGTTAATTACTTTAATATTTGATTATTCAAAAACTATTTTGTAAGTTGTGATTAGATATAAATGTAGAGAAACAAATTAGCCACAGATTAATTAAATGATTGCTGCAAATTACGGTGCTGAGAATGGGATCCAGATTGGGAAAAATGCCAGAAATCCCCAAGCATTTTGGATCCACAACTGAATTCATGATTCAGCTCTTCTCATTAAGTCATACGCAAATCAAAGGCCACAAATGTTTGGATTGCTGTTTTTTGAGCTCTACAGACATTCAAAATTAAATTATTCTGCAGTATTTTAACATCCCATGCCACAGTGGTTGCAGTTAAACATCTTGAAAGGACATGGTGTTCACAGAGAAGGAACATTATCCCTGGTCCTCATCAGGAGTAGAACAAAATCTTCTTGTTTCTGGCTGGAAGTCAATATCTATTTCCTACCTCACTGGCCAGCAGATGCCACCTCAGTAAGACCCTGGCTGCAAACAGCTACTAGTGCTACTATGTCCTGACTTGCAGGCATAGAGGGGCCACAGTCTAGTCCAGCGTTGTCAAAATCAGTGATCAGGAACTTGCTTCTTCTCACAGTAGCACTGTTTTTACTGCAGGCACATCTCCTGATGGTCCACTAAATAACTGTATCTTAAGTACACAGGCAGGCTCCTTCCAGCCTTACTTGAGTTGCTCAGACTCCTAATTCATTTAACTGACATGATTTGCATGACACAAAGAAACCATAATCGCTGCAATCCCTTTTGATCACTAAGAAATGCCAAGGATTAGATTCCTTCTCAGTCTTCCTGATTATGAGTGTTAATGTTAACACAGAAACTCTATTCCCACAGCACTGCATCAGAAATAAGATGTTTTTAAAGGAAGTTATCATTAGCTCCCACCAGATACTTACTCATAAAACAGTCCCTGATTCAAGAACATCCTTGAAGCTGACTCTTCAAAAGATGCAGCACATGAAGAACCAGAACATTTCCTAGTACGAATAGAACTACAAAATTTGAATCAAAAATTAAGTCCTGTGCTGTTTTTGGCTGGGACAGAGTTAATTTTCTTCATAGTAATGTGTAATAATAAAATGGTAATAAACACAGCTAGTATGGGGCTGTGTTTTAGATTTGTGCTGGAAACAATGTTGAATATCACAGGGATGTTTTTGTTACTGCTGAGCAGGGCTTACACAGAGTCAAGGCCTTTTCTGCTCCTCACCCCACCCCACCAGCAAGGAGGGTGGAGGTGCACAAAAAGCTGGGAGGGGACAGAGCTGGGGCAGCTGACCCCAGCTGGCCAAAGGGATATTCCATACCAAGGACATCATGCTCAGCATATAAAGCTGGGGGAAGGAAAACGAAGGTGGGGGAACATTTGGAGTGATGGTGTTTGTCTTCCCAACTCACCATTACACGTGATAGAGCCCTGCTTCCCTGGGGATGGCTGAACACCTGCCTGCCCATGGGAAGGAGTGAGTTTGCTTTGTTTGTGTTTGTGGCTTTTTCTTTACCTATTAAACTGTCTTCATCTCAACCCACGATTTTTCTCGCTTTTACCCTTTCAATTCTCCCCCCCATCCCACCGGGGGAATTGAGCGAGTGGCTGGGTGGGGCTGAGCTGCCGGCTGGGGTTAAACCACAACACTTCTTTACAAGGGATGCAATACTGTTTCTGCTGAAGTACATTTTACTGTCGGAACTTACCCATGATTGATGGAAGGCGTCTATGTAAACCCTCAAAACTGTTGTGTGAAAAGCCTTGGAGGGAAGGCTAAAGGGAAGATCAAAAGAACGACAAATAAGCTTCTGTAATTGATTACGTGGGCTGATGCCTGCAACAAAGAAAGTCGTGTCCAGAAGGGCTAGATCACAGAAAGTCTGTTTTTACAGGACTGCTGACTCACACTGCTCCTGGGATCCAGCTGTGCAGTGAGAATCAGGCTGGAGCATCTTCATAAAAAGATCATCAAAACCATTACAGACATCACTAGTCTGAAGTCTAGAGACTTTCCTGCCCTCAGTCAGTTCACACTTGGTGGCAAACATCAGTCAGAAGTATCAGAAGAAAAGCGAACAGCCTTGAAGCAACTTACATGTTCGCTGCTACCTATGCTTTATACCTCTCTATAGCGTTCGGTTTGTAGCTATTGCCTTTGGAGGTAATAGAATCATAGAATAGAATCATAGAATTGTCTGGGTTGGAAAAGACCTTTAAGATCATCAAGTCCAACCTTTAACCTAGCACTGCCATCCCACCACTAAACCCTGTCCCTAAGTACCTCATCTGTCCTTCTTTTAAATACCTCCAGGGATGGGGACTCCACCACTTCCCCGGGCAGCCCATTCCAGAGCCTGACAACCTTTTCGGGGAAGAAGTTTTTCCTAATGTCTAGCCTAAACCTGCCCTGGTGCAGCTTCAAACCATTCCCCCTCATCCTATCATCTGTTACCAGGGAGAAGAGGCCGACCCCCACCTGGCTACACCCTCCTGTCAGGCAGTTGTAGAGGGCGATCAGGTCTCCCCTCAGCCTCCTCTGCTCCAGGCTGAACAACCCCAGTTCCCTCAGCCGCTCTCCATCAGACCTGTGCTCCAGACCCCTCACCAGCTTCGTTGCTCTCCTTTGCACACCCTCCAGCACCTCAATGTCCTTCTTGTAGTGAGGGGTCCAAAACTGAACACAGGATTCAATGTGCGGCCTCAACAGCACCGAGTACGGGGGCACGATCACTTCCCTACTCCTGCTGGCCACACCATTCCTGATACAAGCCAGGATGCTGTTGGCTTTCTGGGCCACCTGGGCACACTGCTGGCTCATATTCAGCCGGCTGTCAA
>NW_009260592.1:276695-319245 GCF_000687185.1 Egretta garzetta | reverse complement strand
CCAGGTCATTGATAAAGATATTAAACAAGACTGGCCCTAGAACTGAGCCCTGGGGGACACTGCTAGTGACCGGCCACCAACTGGATTTAACTCCATTGACCAGAACTCTCTGGGCTCAGGCATCCAGCCAGTTTTTAACCCAGCAAAGAGTACACCCATGAACCACCAGCTTCTCCAGGAGAATGCTGTGGGAGACTGTGTCAAAGGCTTTGCTGAAGTCCTGGTAGACAACATCTACAGCCTTTCCCTCATCCACCCAGTGGGTCACCTGGTCATAGAAGGAAATCAGGTTGGTGAGGCAGGACCTGCCTTTCATGAACCCATGCTGGCTGGGCCTGATCCTCTGATTGTCCTGCACATGCCTGGTGAGCACACTTCAGGATGAACCTCTCCATAATCTTCCCCGGTACTGAGGTCAGGCTCACAGGCCTGTAGTTCCTCAGATCCTCCTTTTGGCCCTTCTTGAAGATAGGCGTCACATTTGCCAATCTCCAGTCATCTGGGACCTCCCCTGTTGTCCAGGACTGCTGATAAATGATAGAGAGTGGCTTGGCAAGCTCTTCTGCCAGCTCCTTCAGCACTCTTGGGTGGATCCCATCCGGCCCCATAGACTTGTGGATGTCCAGGTGGCATAGCAGGTTGAAAACTGCTTCCTCCTGGATTATGTGGGGTTTATTCCACTCACCATCCCCATCTTCCCCATCTGACCAGTCACCTCTTCACACTGCTTTTGTAACAACTTGAACTTACGTTCAACAGTCATTTATAGTTGTTTACCATATTCTTGCAGACTGGCTTACACTGGGCTCAGAGCATTAGCACTTTGATTCAGATAACTGAAGCAAAAAGCTTGTATGTTTCTGTTTCATGCTAAAATAACATAGTCTAAACCCAAAGGAATAAACAATCCAGGAAAATAACTAGAGATGCACCACACCAGTGGTAAGTGGTAACTCACACCAGTGTGGAGAGCAGGCAGTCTCTAGGGCAAGTCTCTGTGCAGAAGTGGAAGGGTGGCAGGAAAAGAAACCTAATCTCACCACAGAAAGACTTTCACACAGACATTCCAAGCTATTTTTTCCACCAATGTCAATAATCAATTGAGGAATAAATTAGGCTATAGCACTTTTTTGACAAAACAAAAAAACCAATGACTGTCTTTAACTTAATGGGTACACTGAAGCCATATCAATGAAGTGTGATGTAGCTGATAAATTTGAGCACATGCATGTTATAGTGTCCCAGAGTGACTGGGCTGAGTGTTTTTTCTTTTCATGCTTTTTATGGTCTCTTCCATCTTCATAGAGAATTTTGTTTTTTAGCTATTTCTTGTGAAAAGCCAGAATTCTGGTTTTCATTAATTTGCTTTTGACTACAGAAAGTTTTCTGCTGCAGTGTCATTTTTCACCTCATGTTGGAATTGGAAGGCAATATCTTGAAATCTTCACTGGAAACCCTAGGTGATGAACTTCCCACACTTCAGCCCATGCACCCGTCGCACAATCACCAGCACGATATGTTTGCCTTGCTGGTGACTCTGCCCAAAAGGAAGAGCATCTCTCACAGAAGCAGCATAACTTCCAGGTGTCTGAAGGATTGCTGTGCTGAGGAAAGTGTGGGTATGTCTGTGAGACAAGATGCAAGGAAAGGAAGATCAATTAAAATGTGGAACCAGAAGATAGAAGAGGAAGGGCAAGAAGGAAAACATCAATCACTATACTTTGTCACCTTATCTGTAGTGTGACAACACTGGTGACATTGGATCTTTTCTGCCAGCATAGTGTGGGATAATAGCTTTCCTTCATGGTCCAACTTTGGGTGGGCCAGATGACCAAGCATCAGAGACTTAGGTCCCTTGAGACCCTAGCCACACCTGCCTGGAGACTGTACCTCAATGTGGATGATCTTCAGAGCAAAAGCATGCTAGCAAAGAACACTCCATTAGAAAAGGGCAGGACCACTGGAGTGATAGTTGAAGGATTCTTCAATTAATTACAAAGCTTCATGGCCAGCTAAGTACTACAGCTTTTAACTTAATGAAGCATTTCCCTGTACTTAGCTACAGTGGGCATGCCAAACATTTACCAGCTGATACAAGATCAAAGCTGCAGAAAGCAGCTGATCCCTTTGAAGCGTCTCTACAGCTTTGGTTTTGACATTTTGCAGTTTTTAGATAGCAACCAGCCAAGTGTGAGGCTTCTGCCTCAAAGATTACAGCCAGCCATGCAGAACATCAGCAAGCATGTTTTAAGCAATGACTACTCTCTTGTATGACCCATTTATCCTCAGTGAGACAGAAATCAGAAAAGATGGCGTTTGCATGGGGCAGATTCAGCATATCTGTCACAGCAACTTGGCAGAGTGGTGGCTTGCTCGTGTCAAGTCTTCCCTCAGGCTAAGAGGCTGGTTTGGCAGCAATGCTCAGACAAAGCCGCACGCAGTGGGGAGCTGATTAATAACCTACCTTGCTGAAAATGGCAGCTCCACTGCAAAACCTCACATCCACATATAATCCCACCCTACAGGAAGAAACTTAATTTAGGAGAGCTGGGCTCCTCCACTCATCCATGCCTTTAGCCCTGCAGGGCTCAGCTGCTCGCTGAGACTGGCTGGCAAAGTACAGAGGCATAAAATAGTCTGTGCTTTTGAAAAGTATCCAGGGGTAAAAAGGGTCTAAATACATTTGGGTTCATCAAGTCTTGCTTGCTTGCAAATTAGCCATAGAAACTAATCAGATGAACTACTTCCAAAGGAAAACAACCAGTTTCTTTTCCCTGTTCTGTACCTAGAGAATCCAAAGTTACCTTGCTCCCTGCTACATGCAATGCACCTGCATGCCTGTAGAAATAGCTACTTCCCTGCAGACACATCTATTCATCTGTAGACACACCAGCATGCTTATAGATATTAATCCCAAGTGTGTGAGTTTAATACATGAAATGCCTTTATCTCCTGAAGCCAATGCTCCCTGAGGATATAGCTCCCAGCATAGCACAGAGAGAACAAGGTGCTACTGGTGAAGGAGAATGCAGAACTCAGAAAATCAGTGCAGAACTACACCCTGCAAGTGGCTGACTGTGTCACCCCAGTCATGCTGTCACCTTAGTCTCGATACACAGCCCATCAGATTCAGCAAGTTTAAAGATTTCTCTCTGTGAGAACAGTGGGTGAGTCATTTTACAAGGAAGCACAGAATAACAGAAAACTTGCAAAATTCCCTAAGTAAAACCAGAACACCTTATCCTCAACAGCTTTTTTATACACGCTACTAACTTGAAAGTTCTTCCAAAGTATTGTGTTTCATTTAGAAACTCTCTCCTTGCTTTCCATTTTGGCAAGAGGGGCTCTGTTCCTGTGTTCCACAAACAGCAGAGACCTGCATTACCAAATACAGTAAACAAAAGCTTTTCAGCTTATGCCATTTTAATTCTGCTTTTAACACTGCTGTGATTTTGGGTTCATTTGTTGTGTTAAAGCTATGCTAGGGCAGTAGTTAAGGCCAATCCAGTCTCAAAACTTCATGCCACTTTATTGCACTGAATTAGTAATACGCTTGCTAGAAGTCACCATGAGTCAGATGAGTCACTTCAAATTCAATGCTTTATAATAAAGCCTAGCTTACTGGTACTTACAGTTTGGGTTTGCCAATGTTTTCTCAGGTACAATGGAATAATCGGAGCTTCCAAAATTAAAACTGAATTTAACAAAAAGAAAAGTTTGAATCACAGCTGGTCTTTCTACAAACCATATGTTTAATGTGACTTTTTAAACTAAGTTCCTGGAAAGACTCAGTTTGAGTCTTGAAAAGTTATATTACTTTCTTGGAATTAAAAAGAAAACATCTGTACTTGTGCTTTAATCTTAACTACTAGCATCCAGCTCTGAATACTGCTCAGTCAAGCTAAGATAGAGTTCCTATGCCATCAAGGTCTTGTGGAGAATAAGCTGATATCCCCCTTATACCACCAACCTCCAAGTTCATCACTCAACAAAGGATGGTTTGGGCTAAGTTTCACACAGCCCAGTCATAGCTTGATGGGATAGCTATTTGTTAATTCCCAAAGGAAGACATAGCATAGTCTTCCAGCAATGTCAAGTACACAAGCCATGGCCTGCCCTGGAAAGCTGTTGGATTGAGTCCCTTTTAGATGAACTAAGAGAATGCCAACTAGTTTTGATGAAAATATCTTTAAGTTCACACTGCAAGCATTAAGAAATAGGAGGTACTCTTCCACTAGCATGTACAAGTTACTGCCATAAGCGTCCCAACAAATACATAGCAACTTTTACCCAACATAGCCTGTTAATAGAGCATGGAAGAAATATATTATTATTGCTTCTGTTTCTGCACTGCTTGGAAGTGCCTTGGCAGCTCCAAAGCTCTTAAGGCTCACTGCCCACATCACGGTTGTTGCTCTAACACTTCAAGAGGGACTACAGCCTTGTTAATTTTTCCTTTCTTTCATTTCTATCTGAAACAAGAGTAACACCCAAGACTCTACAAGTATTTTCAGCTTGAGCATCAGGGTAACATTTGCCCATCATCTAAGAAGGGTAGAATACCAGTGTGTTTCGACAATCACAGACCTCCTGGGGACTTAAAAATGGCTACACTTATACCCACAATGTTCACATTCTGAGGAAAAAAAAAAGTGTTCAGCAATATACTGCCAGTTTTTAGAAAGGATTACCTCAAGAATGGCCTCTTCTGTGAGTGATGCACATTAAATCACTGCAGAAATTGTTTTCCTCTTCTCCAAATACATTAGCTCCACTCACATCTGTCCTAGGCAGCCAAAGAGTAAAACACAAAGAAGTGAAACTTACCTGGGGGGGGGGGAGGTTGTTTACAGTAATAAGGGGTCCACTCAAATTTTTGCTTTATTACTGGAAGCATGGGGAAAAAAATCTCAACATCAGCACAAAAAATAGAAGGGAGAAAGAGAAGTGGAATTTTTATTAAGAGCAACAATGGAAAATGTTACAGGCTGAAAACCGATGAAGGTCTAAAAAGTTCAGACAGATCTGTGTAGTTTGCAGGACAAAAACCAAAGGCTAGTTAATAAAAATTTTCTAAAAGTTAATTCCTCATTTGTATCAACTAAGATACAATGCTATCAAAGCTGAAAATAGAAAAAAAGAAAATATATAGAAAGATAATAACAAAACCAATGGCACATAGCTTGGCAGTTCTCAATTTGGCTTTCCAAATAAATTCAGTTTGTGTAATCACACCCCCTGCATGGCTTTAGCTGACCCTCTCTTTGCTATTTTCTGCAGTAATTGACCATTTTCAAGTTAATTTGAAAGAGTGAGAGAGATTTCCAAAATTATTGATTTCACATTATTTCTGTGAAAACCAGTACCTGGATGGAAAAGAAAAACCAAAATCTGTACTTCAGGGTGGAAAAGGGAGAAAAACAAGCAGTGGCACACACTTGGCAGTAGCTGATGGCTACTCAACTAATAAGTATTTTCTGGCTCATCAGCACACCTATCCCTACACTACCTGCAGCAAGCACTGTCTTTCCCTGGGGAAGAGATCACAGATGTGATGGGAGCCAGGCACTGGAAAAGCAAGTGCAAGGAAAATGAGGCATACACTTAAGAAATTACAATCTTATATTTCTTCCTTACAAAAAGAAAATCAGAGACAAAAATTCTTTTTAATTGTGGAAAACAGCAGATTTTCACTTAAAAAAATTATCAACGTGGTCATTTTTACAGTAAATTCTACCACAGACAACAGCTAGTGGATATTTATTGTTCTTAGGATAACACAAAAGAAGAGAAGCAACAGTATTTGTCTTAAAAAAGAATATTATTTCTAACTGTGCATGTCTACAGTTCAAGGTCTGATTATATCAATTATATTAGTGTGCATTAAATAGCAATCAAAAGAAATGTCAACATCTGCTTAGATGCAGAGGTTGTCATTACGGGTTTTTTTACAAATGCCTCGGAAGTAATTAATAGTTTTATTGCATTCACAGTATGCAATAGGTGGTACCAGCAACACAAGTGTACCTGGAAGAATGGCAGAAAATGTAATAGCATTCACAGTGTAATGTTCCCATTTCTTGTTTCGTTGTTTTAGTGTATGCACTCAGTTTTCACAGGTTTGTTCTGTTTTGGTTTTAATTGAGCTCTTAGCCTTCAGTGGCAAAAATGTATGAAAGAACTATTTTGGCCAAAGAAAGAGGTTTAAGATTGCATTAAGCATCTTAATAGGAGGAGGAGCCAATTACTCTAGTGACTAATGTTTAACTTTTTTCCTGGACCACAGTGCAATTCACAGATGAAGATGAGTTTTCCATAGAAAGAACATTGTTTGCTGTATAACTGTATTTTTTGCCAAAGTCTGTGTACCTTCACTTTTTAAAATACCTATGTCACAATATTTGCTCTAAAACCCCCACATCTATGATGCATATTGCAGATATGCTTTCATACAGTAAGCGATAAGATCTGAAGCTCACTGGCCTTATCATGCTTTCCACTTCAACAGGTACTGTACAGATTTGCTGCTTCATTCTCCCAAATGGATTTTTTTTCTTTCTGGTTTAACTTATTTTACTGCATGAAAGGGGTGTGTTGATTAATCCTGTGAAATCTGAGTAGGTCAGAATCTCAGAAAAGAGTATTTTGTTTCACCTAATGGCTCTGTTCTTGTGTTTTGGAAAAATAAAACTATGTAAACATCTGCAGTTTATGGCTTTTAAAGGTGAGATGAGCACTCGAGTTTCCTAAGACCCCCTGACTGACACAAAGCCACTACCCCTCACACCTCTTGCAGAAATAAATTCTTTGGCTTCTAGAATGAGAAAGGGTATTTGAACATCTGAAATAAGTAGGGTAAAATATCTTAGCTTGCTCTATTTTGATTGTACCTTTTCCTTCTTTGCCCTACGTGATGTTATCCTTAGCTCCACAAGAAGAAAACCCAAGCAGAGAGCCTTTACCTGAGCTCCCTGGTAATTCTGATACTTGGATTCACAATTTTCATTTTAAACTTGATTATAGGTGAGACACCTAGAAGCAGTGTATAATGAAATGTAGATGCAGTAGGCAATCTGGCCTCCTATGTGTTTGTTACCTTAGAAATACTCTCTTCTCTTTAATAGCCTCTGCCTAAGCAAATTCTGTAACTAAACAGTACTACATGAATCTAGAACTTCACACTGCAATATTCTTGTTAAAATTTGCTTTCAACAAATATTGACACATTTAAGCTCAAAAAAACCCCTATTCATTTTCCCAGTATTTGCACAGCAATGCTTGAGTATGATGGTATTCTCAGAAGCCAAACACAGAAAATCCATGGTCATAGATGAATCAAAAAAATCAGACTTGAATATGCATAGAAAGTGCTTTCTAGTATTTGTTCAGCTTTAAAATTCTCTTCCTTAAGTGAAATACTACCAGCAAATTTCCCGTTTGTTAGTAATACTCTAAGACGTTACCTCTGAACATACAGTTCTACATTTCTACATCAAAGTAGTCTTTCATATGAAAACTGTAAACACTAGTCATAAAACTCAGAGATTGCTTTGCATTTTAAGCTGGACCCTTTTTTTCACAGGCAACGTAACCCGTAAGGAAAACAGCAGAATTTGGTTCTGTGGAAGTCTGAGGGGTAAAGAGTCTGTATTGGTTTATTCCTTTCTATTTTCAGCTAAACACAACTCAAAGCACCTGGACTACCAAGCCATCTTCTTGTTGAAAACAGTGGCTAAAGATTAGCAGACGATTTGAATGCAGTTTCCAAACACCTGCACAGGTGTCCAACTTCAGAGAACTTTCTAAACTGGCCGACAAATATATCCCAAGAACCCATGACTAAAAATTAATGTTGAAATAAAAATAAATTGCAAATATAATCCAACTCCCTAACAGTGATTGTAACAAATCATTGGAACACAAGGGAAGTGGTTCATTAGTCATCAGCTTTAAATTGGATGTCCTTCTCAAAGATATGTTATAACTCAGTCACAAATTATTGAAGCTAATAATTTTCAATTGCATAGCATGGAAAATAATAACCTTCTCCTCAGGAATTACTGAGTAAAATTTGATTACTTACATTATGCAAGCATTCAGAAGCGATTGATCATAGTCTTTTCAAAATTTGCATTTTAGGACTGTATGTTCTGACTATATCACCAGATCAGGATTTGGCCCATAGGGAGCTGAACTGCTGAATCAGAAATTACTACCATTTTTATATTGTGTTGTTACTATAGTCACAATTTCATGCTCAGTTAGATTGCTCGGAGTATATACTTTTCATTCTGAAAAGGTTACACTTCCAACTTTCACAGGTTTAACATTCTTTTACGAAGGTTATGGCCTCAAGTTGTGCCAGGGGAGGTTTAGATTGGATATTAGGAAAAATTTCTTCACTGAAAGGGTTATCAGGCACTAGAACAGGCTACTGAGGGAAGTGGTCAAGTCTTCATCCCTGGAGGTATTTAAAAGATGGATAGACGAGGTGCTCGGGGACATGGTGTAGTAGTGGACAGGTACAGTTGCACTCAGTGATCTTAAAGGCTTTTTCCAATCAAATGATTCTATGATTCTATGATCCTATATCCTTAAAGCCTAATATTAGTCTAATAATACTGTAATAATATACTGCCTTTAAGAAGGGAAAAACACTGACCACAATACTGTAGATGACATTCAACTATATACCTTATAAAGCAACTTGTCTTGTTTTATTTGCATTAAATGTCTTTTTTTGTTTATGTCAAATGATATATGCTTACTTTCATGCTTGTATAAGGCTAGTGATTCTTGAGAACTCTGCCACTGTAATCCCTGTCTATCTTCCCTTAATACTTATTAATAAATGTTTATTTTATTTTCTACAGTCTTTTAGGATCTTCTGTGAAAAATCTCCAGACTGCAACCAATATTCGGTCTGATCCTGCTTCAGTTTGTCTTCAAGCTCGTTTGGCTATATACAATTTTGTGTTCATCTACTGGCAGAAGTTCTTAAGAAATATAAATCTCTGCTGGTTTATTTGCAATGTTCAAAATAATTTATTATGTCCTCACATTTAGACCAACTATCTGCCTTTGACATATCATTACCTTCTAGCTTGGTGTCCTAAAAAAATAGGCTTATGCAATCACTCTGTCTATTTTCCAGTCCTCCCCAACAGCTTTTTAATCTGTTGGCCAATTTAATTCAAATTTGACAGAGAAAGGTAGAGTAACCATGACATTATGTTCACTGGAATTTTGTGAAGACTGGTGATCTGGGTGAAGGAAAGGGACCCTTCAAGGTACTGAAGAAGCAATGAAGTTGGAAATGCAAAGACAACAAAGCACAATTGCAACAGAGGAGTCGGAGATGATTTAGGGAGAGCTGCCATTATTGCAAGGGGAAAATTGGGGAGGGGAAGAAAAGATCTGGGAAAACTGACAGTTAATTTAATTGCTAAACTCTATGATTTCCAGTAATTTCATTTACATATTGCCACAATATTATTAACAAGGGAAGTCCTTAAAGCATCCCTAGGCAACCTGCATTTCACTGTTTAAAATAATTCTGTTCAGTTCTAGCTGATATATTTAAATACAGAGGTTAATTTTTCACAAGTGGAGAAATGGTGATATTAACTCTTTTTCTGCCACTTGGTAACTATTATTCCCCTCTTAGGTCTACACTCAGGAGTCTCAGTACTTTCCCAGCACAAAGAAGTGACTGGAAAAGCAATGGTCATGTCTCTTTTCAACAGCCTTCCTCAGCATCTGCCAGTTACTGTTCAAGCTGATGTGGATGCATTGTATATTGCAGATCTGAGAGCTGTGTATTTACACCTTGCTTTCCGAGGAGAAGCATCACAGAAATGAAATTTATAAGAATAGTTGTACAGAAGCTCTAACACTGAGCAATGGTGAATGTATCGATTAATGACACAGAGCACTACGAGATCACATGAGGAGACAGTGTGTGCCCATAGAGGTCGTGAAATGACACACACCAAAAAATAGCTTTTAGACCCAGAAAACATAAAAAGCTGTAAGCTGAAGAGCAAACAAAGCTTCTCACATTGTTTTATGTCAGAATGCTGCTGTAACATATTACATAATAATTGTTTTGTAGGTAAGTAGGTCTGTGAGGAACAAAAGGCTTTATGGACAGATCAAAATTGAGCAGTGGCTATGACCCAAACCCACCTGCAGCATTGCAAGCTCCCTTGGAGTCCTCAGCAGACAACAGACACACAAGTGAACAATGCTGCAGCCTTCAGCTCAGGCAACGCTGTGCTCCATGTAGGTGTTTTGCCCTCTCAAGGCTGAGGCCAATGACTTCTTATATTGTCAATGCTGGCTGCCTCAGCCACTTGGCAGATCTTGCTCAATAAGTCTAGAAAAAAGGTATTATGAGCTCAGTCAGTATGTAGATTTCTGATTTATAGTGTTACCTTCTGAGCAGTCTGAGGACAAAAACTAAAGCTGAAGAGCATACTTTATATGCACAGCAAATCCACTGTAACATTTCAGGTGCATCTCCTTCTTTGCAGGTTGTTGGTTTTGTTGATGTTTGGTGGGGGTTTTTTGTTTGTTTGAGGTTTTTTGTTTGGGTTTTTTTGGTAGGCAGTAATAGAAGCCATAAATCGAAGCCAAAGGCTTGCTGACCTAATCTTTATAGCCTTTCCTTCTTGTCCTGACTCCTTTACCAAGATAGCTGGAAATATTTAATTTTTGCCCCAGTGGTTGCTCCTGGCAGTAGTGCATTTATGGCTGAAATGCCTGGGATAGCACCGGTGCCACACTTCAGAACAAGAAAACAGGCAGATTGTGAAGAAGGCTCGTGGTGTTTTAGAAACTCTTTGATTATTGATCCAATGGGAAAGGTTAATCATATCACATTCAGATGTGCAGCAGTGCAGAAGAACATGACAACCTACTGGATGATTTCTCTATTTTACAAGCTCTCAGAAACTATGCTATGCAAAAGCTAATAAATACAATAATACACTCTGCAAATAAAGAGGTCTTGCCCTTGCAGTGATGTGCACTGAGGCTTAGTCCTTCTGCTTAAAAAAGCTGATGCTCTTAAATATACATGCTGGAAACAAAAAACAAAAAAAACCACCAAAAAAACAGTCTGCGTGTTGGGAAGGCAAAGGACTGAATTTTGCTCTCATGATTCTGTGAAAGTAGCCTACTGTTTCAGGACACTGAAACTGGAGATGGGACTTGATTTAATGCCCAAGATCCAAGACAATTCCTGAAGGCAAGAAAGGGTGCCACTGTTATTTGCAAGAAAGAATATGCATCAAGACAAGCAGCTTCCCTCCGGGTCATGGTGAGGATTAGTGCAACAAACACAATCGACTGCTGCTGTCAGGGACAGGGGGACCCTCAGGAGCCTTAGCATAAACTGGAGCCAAGAGAAGCCTGTCTACAGAGAGGGGAGTGAGTGAGACCGATGAAACCAGGCTGCTCCCCTAAGCAGTCCTATGCCTTACAAAAAAGGGACAGTTAGCAAATTTATGAGGTCACCCAAAGACTCATACCGTCATCTTCAAATTTGGGTGCCTGAAGCCATGATTCCTAAGCACAGAGAAACAGTGTGCACCTCCAGCAGAGAAGCGAGCTGCTCGTCACTTTGGAAAATAGACTCACTCTGCTTACATCAAGGGGGCACTTAGGTGCTTAACATCTAGCTTGAGGGGATCTCAAGCTGTTACGCACCTAAATGCCACAAAAGGGAATAGATTTTACCTCTCCAGGTACCTTTGGAAGCTCCAGCATCACACGTGGAAATGAGAAGAGCTCTTCCAGTTGTACCAGTAGCAGAGGGGTCTGAATTTCTTCTCAGTTCCAGTAGAAATTGTTTAAAAACACATTTGAAAAAAATCTGCTTCAGGTACTTAGTCTAGAAAAGCATCATCTCAGTGTCTGGGGCTAGCTTTCCAGCTGTCTGAATTAGATGAAAGCAGAACAGGGAAATTATCCAGCGTAGCCTGACATAACGTTTAATCCTGAAAGGTCCTGAGCACCTCAGCTGTCAGTTGAGCAAACCTTGGAAACAGCATCTGTTTTATTTCATTTGCAAGACTGATCTCTGCAATTCTCTGCTGCAGAGCAAGCAACTGCTTTTAAACTGCAGGCCATTACATTATTGTGAATGAAAGAACCTTAATTGCATTAAGATCTTCCAAAAGCACGGTTACAGCAGAAGCATTGAGGTTTACTTTGAGTAAGCTGCAGCACTCCCTCCAGCCAAGGAAATGTTTTAATTTTTAACATAAAGGCTGTTCTTCTATTATAAACCAGAGGCACTTACCATAATATGGAGAAGCAGGTTCATTACCCAAACCACTCTGACATGAATCAACTCCAAGCCTTTGCAAATTATGCTCATTTTATCAAGTAAAATTGTATCATCTGACACCCCAGTAGACTCTGACACATGCACACATTACACATTACAAATTTACAACAGAACCCAGGACTCCCCTCAGCAGTGGGTATAAATGGATCATTAAGGCCACAGCAGGCATTTTCCTGGTACCACGAGGGAAAAGCAGGTGCTAACTACATCAAAGTTTCCGTACCTGCAATTAAAACACTAGTCAAGAGGAAAAAGCACAAACATATTTTCACTTTGAGCTTGTGAAAAATGGCTCTACATGCCCTGAAGGGAACAGGATAACGCTGCTTACACCTGCTGAGCATCTCTGTCTCTATCACCAGGCTTCAAGCAGAAGGAGAAGCTGAACAACATCCCGATCCTTTCATTCTGCTTTTCCTTGGGCTCGCTTGTTTCCCTGCTGCTTTGAGTCTTTAAAGAGAGGCCCTTTCTCTTGTTTGTTTGCTGGAAGGCATGGTTGGCTTTTTTCTTGTCCTCAGGCTGTGAAGCAGCACTCAAAAGCTGACAAACCCTTTCCCTGCATGGCAAATTGATGTTATAGAGTGGCTGCTAATAATTGAAAATCCAAGTGTTACAAATAACAGCTGCTATGTTTGTGGCTCTCAAGCAGCTAAGATGGGCTTTACCTTGCCCATTTAATCCTCACCTTCCCCATAAAGAGATTTAAAATAGCTATGCCAGAGATGGGGCACATCAGCCCTGCCCTCTGCTCAGGATGCCTTTTTCCAAGCCACCCCTCCCTCTGACCAGAGCGCAGAGCAGAAATCGCTTAGTTCCTGCCCAAAGGCATGTACACGAGGCTGAAACACTGTACAAGTCTGAGTAACACTGGCAGGTCTCAACTCTTTGGCCAGCAGTTAATCTAAATCAGTGCTCATGAGTAATTTCTGCGACAGCCTCCTCCCAAAGGCACTTGCTAGTTACATGTACAGTTTGCTGGCCTCCAGCACAAGCTAACTGTTAGAAGTAATTCCCCTTTGCCTCTCTACCCCTACCTCTAACCAGAACTGAAGGTATTTTTTATTTATTTTTAGTATTCATCAAATACCTGTTTCTTCCTATTTGCCTCCTGAAATCTACCGAAGAGTTTTGGGCTTATCCAGAAGCAGGACAGATTGCACCCATTCAGATGATGGCCTGGCTCTGTACGGGATTCAGCTGTCTTTGGAGAAACAGACAGTCATCTTGCAGCTCCTCAGAGGTATTGCAAAAGCCGTTTTTCTCAAATACGCACATACAGAGAGCCTCACCCTATTTCTCTCCCTTTGGTGTCAGGAACAGCAGTGAGCATCCATATGGGGCGCTGGCAAGGACCCAGGCTACGCTGTTATCACCTAGCAGTTTGACATCCACCTGTTTTGTCAGTGTTTACATGTGGCCAAGCCCAAATATTTTCAGGTTTATCATCTTTTTTATTATTCTTTTCCTAACCACTCTGTGGCTCAGGTTCTGCCTGCTTACACCCTTTACACTCTCTTCAAGACAGCATTGGTGTCAAGAAGATTTTGGCTCCATTCCTGTTACTGAGAGAACAGTTCTGCAGTTCTGTGAGTAGTTCTTTACCTTTTATGAGTCAGGGTAGCTACCACAACTGGCAGTGTTACTGTGGATTTGGAGAAAAAACAGAAAACAGTCCTTCTCCAAAGAGGCCAGGGTTCTGCTTCTTTAAATGTTAATTGCTGCTCCATCATTTATGGTTAAAAATAATATATTAATAAATTTTACCTATCTTAATTAACCCTATTGTCTTATAAACTATCATCACCGTGTAAGCTGAATCACAGCTTCCCACTCTTGCAACCCTTATTCAGACTGAATAGCCCCATGACTATTTCAGCCTCAGGAAAACAACGAATATGGGCAGAGCCACCACTGCAAGCATAAGTGAGGGTATTCTGAGTAAAAAAAGACTTGTGGATTGTCAAATAAAAGCTGAAAAATAGCCTCAAAAATCAGCCCAGATTCTGGGAGACAGAAGTTACTTTGCCAAAAGCTATAATGAAGTTTTGCATAATATATTGCTTAATCTTTTTCAAGAGTTAAAAAAAAAAAATAAAAGAAAAAAAAGAAAAGCACCACTAAAAACTGTCTAGAAGACAAAATGTCATCTGTTATTTCTGATGAGTTACCTTGGAGAGCAGTGCCGCAGGACAATCTGATAACTGAGCTTACAAGTCATAGCACGTGGGTTGGCTTCAGGTAGTTTAGAAACTAAGAATCATGACGTTGAAGAAGTCATTTGTGGTCCTTGTTTGTGACTAATGTGAACCAATCTACCCAGTAATGATAGGTTGGTCTCTGCATCACGCAGAAACAAGATTTTAAAATGCATTTAAATCCTCATTATTCTGAGTTCACAGTATGATTCAATGAGTGAATTAGGAACCCTGGAGATAGATGCATGAGAGGGGAAAAATCTTTCCTAGACTGTGCAGTGTCTTAAACTATCAGTGAAAGGAAATGATTGACTGTGGGTAAGATAAACTAAGGAGGTATGAAGGCATAAGACTGATCTGAAAAATTCTATGAAAAAAAATCTGCTTTCTTTAAGCACATATTTCAAAAGAAAAAAAAATAATTTGTTTGCAAAAGCAATTGTTAGGGTTCATAGAGCTTTCAACTATAAGGTAGCTGTCCATTAAAAGCCAATATTGTCCACATATAGTGAAAAAGTTTCAGCCAGTTCTGTTTAAGGGTAGTCCTGGCACAAAGGGGAATATGCTCCATAGAACATATAACTACAGAATGAGGTGCTTGCCAGTACTTGTCCTTCTCTGTGGTTTTGTTCATAAGTAGTGCAGGGTCATGGCCCTGATTCTCCTCCCCTTTGTTCTTCATCTCCTGGCAGGGAGACTAAGATTCTTCTGCCTGCATTTTGTTGGCTGTGTAGAGAGGAGGAGACACATTTCATCCCTTTAGGTTTTTATAGATGGGAAATAATCAGGGTGGTAATGATGTAGTAGGGAGTGTACTAGTCTGGTTCACTAGATGGCAATCAGGAGTAGTTTTGCTTTGAGCTGAGCAAAATATGTTGGTGTTTGCTATGGTTTCAAACTGTTACACCTTCATATAACCCTAGTCAGACCCACAGAAGCTCAGGGTTTGAGTTCTATAGCCTTCCATTTGCATAGCACATATATTATTATAGCACTTCAGCATAGCAGAATTAAACAGCATTTCTGCACAAACAAGAGAACTGAGAGAATGTTTTAAGGAAAAAAAAAAGAAGTTGTGTCTTGATTTACTTTAAAAACAGGGCTTTTCCCGAGAGGTGACAGCTGGAGCTCGTGCAACTCTGTGAGCATCTCCCACGAGGTATAGCAATTCTCCACCAGAGTGCCTGACTCCATTGATTTGGCTGAAACATATGGGTACAAAGCCGCAGATCAGACTGTGTGTTTGACAACCACCACCGAAGACCTTCAGAACTTGGGGCTGTAAGACTTTGGGACAGATACCAATGACCTTACTACCTACATGTAAACCAGAAGAGGCAGTCTGGGCAACATTGCTGTAATGAAAAATCACAACCTCACCAAGGTTCAAGGCTCTGAAACTGCTCTGCTTTCTTTTTCATGTCTTTTCAAAGTTAATAGGCTCAAAGTTATTTTGGTAAGAATGCTTTGGTTAATACAAAAATTGTTCTACAGGGAAATCCTAAATGCTTTCCAAAATTTAAAGGCAGCTTGCACTACATCAAACCAGGAATACTGAAGTACTAATCAAAAATATCTACACTCTTCTGAGTTGCAAAAGCAGACCAGAGTTACTAAGAATGTATTTTCTGGTGATTTACTAATACATCTCTTCCTTCCCTCTCTTGTGTCAGTGTTCCACTGAAATACACAATTAATTCCATTGAACTAATCCTGATCTAAAGCCATATAAATAGAAGAGCCAGGGCCTTAAGTCATTAGCCTGTAATAATAATCTACCATGGGAAAAACTCAGTCAAAACCGAGCTGTGATTTTTAAAAAATAACATCAACATAAACTCACCCAGAATGCTCTTTGTAGGACAAATCAGGGTTCATAAGTAATCACAGCCCTGATAAAACATTGTTCTTTCTATGTATGCCATATTTGTTCTATGAAACACTCAGATTCTGGTTTCCCTTGCCCTCTGCAGTGTATTATTATCTGACTAGACTTCTCCATGTTGCAAAGTCCTCCAAGATACAGCTGAACTGATAAATATCACCATATCCAAAGTAAAATAATGGAGGACCAATCTCTAAATATGCATCATACAGAGTATAAAAACATGGTTTTCTTCTATAGAATGATGAATTTAGCAACCCAGCACTGTAATCAGATTCACAACCAACCAACGCTTGTGCCTTCAGCACAGCACAGCCTGTGCCTGTGCCTCCAGCTTCAACTGAGTCTTTTTGTAGACAATTTTTCAGGAAGTCAACTGCAGTTTTCTTGACTGAGGACTGCAGATGCTCACGCAGAAATTCTTAGGAGTCCAAGAGTTTTCACTAGGCATGGGGAAGAGGAGAAGAATGTCTGATCAAGGATCCATTACTGTTTGGATTCTGCTTTCATGTATTCTGCAAAAAAAACCCCTTCTGATCTCATCTTGAGAGATGTTAAGGAGACACAGATGTCAATGCACTTCCCAGGATCATAAGCAAAGGATCACAGTTACTTCCAGTTCAAACCAATAACTGAAGACAATGGAAGCAGAAATGAGGCTTTAATTTATCTCCTTGGTCATTTGGACTGAGGGGAGGGGTGGTCACAGAAGCTAACTCAGATTTTCCCATGCAGTATGAAATTTAGTTTGTTTCACTTCACACAAAGATAGGTTACAACATTTGTGTAAATAGGAGAAAAGTTTTGATCCCAGAGAGCATATAAACTGTATCACAAAAGAATTTGGGTCACGACTCAAGGAACCAGCAGCCACATGAACTTGGAACAACCCACTTGGAAAATTAGTCCTTTTCCGGAGTCATAGTGCTTCTCCTAGATGTTAGAGAGCCAGTACATGTTCTGTATCATGCTCAGCAAGCTTTCTTAGATGTTTATTGAGGCTTGACATTGATTTCTGAGGACAGGAGGCATCAGATATCTCTTCCAATATTAGTTTCCAAATTATTTAAGGCAACACTATAAAGAAACTCTTTCCTTTTATGGGAACACGTCAATCTCATTGAAACTAATGGAAATTACATGCCTGCAATTATGACAGAATAAATAGAGTTCCTGTTATGCCATATGCCATAACTAAAACATGTCCTTATTCCTTCTAAGTCTAAAGGAAGCACTTGACTTTGAAGAACTGTAATTCCAATCAAAACAAACTCATTTTAATCTTACTTTTAAAACCCAAACCATAGAAATCTTTTCAGCTAGAAGAATATTAAAGGCATGAATTCCCAATATTTCCAATAGGAGCTCAAAAAAAAAAAAAAAAAGTGAAAGCCCTGAAAGCTTCATTAATTGAAACTACTTACCACAAGGAGCATCTGTTATGCCAGAGAACTCATATGAGCTTCTCCAAAGTAGCATGCTATATATTCAAAACAGATTACTGTTTAGTAATTTAGCTATTTAGTGATCTTTCCCCAGGTTCAGCTGAAACAGGAGCAGGCAGCCACGTTCATACAGCTGAGGGAACTGTGTGACACATCTTGCTTAGATAGCCCTCCTGTTGTTTTGTTTGCTGGGTTTTTTCTACAGCCCTTCAATAAAGCAGCTCACAATGAGTTCCCCATCTCAAAACCCTTCTGGGACCACTGGTGCGAATACATGAAAACTGCTTGGCCATTTTCTGGCAGTATGGCCAAGCTCTAAAAATTACCTTTTTAACTCAAATAGAGCTATGTTGCAAAAACCAAAGGCCAGATTCTGCTGTCATTTGTACAGTGTTTATCTGTAAACTTCACTGGCATTTAATGTTATGAGCAATTTGCATCATATCACTTGAGTCCTGATGTGTGGGATTTTCACTGGGGGAAGAGGCAGCTCAGGCAACGTAGGAGATGTAATTGACGTAAAGGAGCAGTATTACATAAAATCATGCATCATGACTGATTTCATTGGAAAATGGCATTGAAGCAAAGTTCTATATACAAAAATACACCATATCATATTTCTTCGGTGCAAGGAAGTAAACCTTGGAAGTCTGATTTTTATTAAAGCTACAAGCAAAATTACACAGAGTTTAACCAACCACTGGCTCATAAAATTGCAAAACACAACATGGTGCTCTCTTGAGGTATTGAAGAATGATTGTTTTCAAGATGAAATATCACAGTGACCAAAATTTTGCTTTCCTAGAGAGTAGCAGTGGAGATATCTATTGGTAGCAATAGTGGGTTTCTGGACAAGCCTTATTTCTCAAATCAAACTTTCTGATATTCTCATATAGGGACAAGTAAGAAAAGCTGTAACGCCATATGCTTTCTTGACTGACCTCTTCAGTGAAGTCTCTATTTCTGCAACATGTATTTTCAGGAGTTTTAAGAAAGTTTTACAGAGTGTGCCAAACCCTGAACTAAATTTTAGGGGCTGATTAAATACTAGTTATTTAGAAGAGGCAGTAGAAAACTGTATGTTAAGCAGTTATGAGCTTTTACCATAAGCATGAAGTTAAATATTTCAAACAATATCTTTGGAGGATAAATTCTTGTCCCTGGTGAATCAGTGGCAGGTTTGCCACTGGTGCACTGGAGTCATGGATTCATCTTGAATAACATGCTAAACAAAAGCCATATCACCTAGTGTGTTCTTCCGACACATCCTTTCATACGTACCTCACTCCTTAAAATATAACCATGATTTCTAACTGCAAAAGGTTTTTCATATACTTTTTCAGCACTAGGGTAATTTTTAGCACAAGCTGCATAGTTGTAGTTCAGGCCAGCCTTCTGCATCTGGGTGTCATATCAAATGTAGAAAGCCTGGGCTTTGATGTTAAAGGGATACAATTTACCTAACTTTCTAAATATTTTTTTCTTTGTTGACCTTAATATAAAATTAACTGAAGACAATGTTATTATTCTCATTGAAAACATTTTTTCATAAACATTGCTTTTCAAAAAGAAAGACAAGTCTAAGTAGGCAAATACAGCCAACAAATAACACTAATTAGAAGTGAACAGGTGTAATTTCTGTGTTAACCTGATATTTTATTTTTAGTTAGACTTTATTCTGTATTTTTAACAATCTTTTTTTCTCCAGGCCTTAACGCTATAAAAGCTTAAGATGATTTTATTCTTACAATTTTACCCTTTGGCCACCCCATAAAACTTTATTCTAATCCTTTAATCCTCTAACTTTCTTAATTAAGTTCTGATTATTTAAAATAGTCATAAACATTTTCGGGGGGGATTATTCATTTTAATTACTGTTCTATGATGAATATTTAATGTATGTGACCATTGTAGAGTCAGAAACAAAAATTATATTCCCAGATATATTGCTGCATAAAATTAGGAAGTGTGGGAAGTGTCCTAAAAAGCAGAGATGGAAATTAAGAGTTGTCAGGAAGTCAGTAAGTTACTTTCTACTTCAAAAACAATAGTTTACTACTTCTAAATTACTGACAAGTTTGTTACATACCTATAAAGCACCCGGTCTCAGAGTTAATTTTGACACATCAAAGAGTGTAAAGGAATAACTTCAGGCTTGCTGTGAAGCAATTTTTTTCCACTGTACTCAGGTATAACTGGTATTAACAGAAGAGCTCTAATAAATTATTCTTCCACAAGTACGCTGTCTTCACTGACCTTGAGTTGTGGTCTGCCTGCAATGACAGCAGCCGAGCTCCTCTGGGATCCTATTTTTCTTTAGCACCCAATATTCTGTCCTCTCCTGTTTTCCTCCCACCTCCCCAGTTGCTCCTGTGACATATTATTCAGAGGCTCCTCTTCATCTCTTTTCAGCTTTCTGTGGGAGTTCTGTCCCTGCCACCCTTCTCTCCCCTGTGCTCATCTCAGAAACACTCTCCTTAAGCACAGATGGCTCACAGACCTACCTCTCTGCTCCTCACCCACAGACTGAAACCCTGGTCTGCCTCCCTGACACTTTCATGGATACCTGGCTGCCAGTTCAAAGAGCATGCAGCTAAAGGACAGCCTTTGATATGTTTTCAATCCACCCTGATGCTTCAGGACAAAACCACAGTCCTGCTTGTCCATAAACT
Source organism: Egretta garzetta (assembly GCF_000687185.1). Classification (NCBI taxonomy): domain Eukaryota; kingdom Metazoa; phylum Chordata; class Aves; order Pelecaniformes; family Ardeidae; genus Egretta; species Egretta garzetta. The sequence goes on along the minus strand of NW_009260592.1, from coordinate 298,693 downwards.
GTATCTTCCTTGACTCAGACCTCCTCCATGTCTCTCTTGTTTCCCAGACATCCATAAGCCTTGCATTTTATTTCTGCACATGCCTTTTCTCTCCACCAATAGAGATATAACTGCTGCAAGCAGATAGCTGATACCAGTTGCCTTTCCACTACTGCAGCAACCTTCTCTCTGATCCTGACAGTTGCACCTTTGCCTTGCTCATGTCTACTCTGAACACTGTTGTGCGGGTCAGTTGCCTTGACTGTGCCTTTCCTCTCTTTGCATTTCTCCATTATTCCAGCTTTTTTGTCACATGAATTGTGTTCCTGCTTTGTGTTCAGTCCCTTTTTGGTTGGTTAGTCCCTTAGCCATCTCCTATTTCATATCACAAGGCCAGCTCTCTCCTCACTTCTACTCAAGGGCCAAAAATGTTAGCCATTACCTGCCACTTGCTCTGTTTTCAGGAGCCCTTTGTACTTTCTCCAACACTGCTGCACATACTTAGGAGAAGCTTCTATAAATAGATGCTAAAATTAACTCATTAATCTTATTCAAACCCCTGTTCCATTATTTCCACACAAAAGCCCTTCAATGATTAGGCTATTTATCATGCTGCCTAACATTGTTTCATTGCTTCCTTGTACACCCACAACTATCTGGTCTCCATCTGTTACCTCGTTTGTTATTTCAGCTGCAAGCTTTTGGGGTGCAACAGAATCAGAATTAGCTTCTTTGTTTGTATAACAACAAAACATGTTCTTGGTCCAGAATGGTTGCTCAAAACCATTGCCAAAACACAATAAATAGAAGTGACGCATATCAAACTCCATAAAGTTAAACGTGTGGTCGAAGTGAGAAGTAGTGCCTGTTCTGAAGAAACTAGAGCTGTCCATGAGGCCAAAACCTGACACTATTTATAAGTCAGTCTGGTGGTCACACGCAAATGCTGTAAAGCCACCAGGGTTTTATAGTGCTGTCCATAGTCCAGCTAGAGAAATGGATGCCATAAAACAAATCCACTGCCCTCATCCCTTTACAAGCAATTGTACAGTGCAAATGGAAATGAAACCACTAACTCAGAAACCATAACACTGAACTAAAACCTGATCAGATGTGCTGAACCATGGCAGGGTAAGATGATGAAAGCAGCTTGTGTGTCTTTTAGTTTTTTCTTGCCCAGTTTGAGGCACTGTAGAAACACCTGCCTTTAGGGACCATTGAGCATTTACTGCTGAAAATCGGGCCCCGGTAAAGATTTGCCCTTTGCCAGATGGGGTCCTGGCTCACAGTAAAGGATGTGCATATTCCTCACTTTGCTCTTCTGTCAAACTCCTTCTGCCTCTGGGGATGTGGCCTCCAGGTGCAGAGCCCAGTAACCCCTGCATTACACAGCTTCATGCCCAAAACCATGTGCACCTAGCAAAATTAAGCTGCAATTGCAGCATGTACTACTTTGTTCTGCCAGCTTAATCTCACTGGCATAGTGAAGGCAAAGAGAAAAAGTTTTTGTCCCATGTAAGCAACATAGATTAGACACATATCCAGAATTCCCAGACAGTGCATGTGCTACCTGGGCAAATCTGCCAGACATGACTAGCACCTGCATTTTCATGGGGAGCCACACCAAGAAGAGAGGATGATCAGGCCAAGTAGGATATCACCACCTGCATGGGACAGATGGCTGTCTGGAGGCCACTGGAAGGTAGTGATTCTCCCAAAAGGAGCGCTGATGGGTGTTGAAAGTGATGGCACAGCTCATTCTTTCCAATAAGCCGAAGTTTCATGTCTGGGGTGAGTTGTGATGTGCAGGTATTCCAGACGTTCAGTTATTGTTCAATTTACTTACCTGCTTAGTTGTTGATGCTTGTGGGTTTATGAGTGATAGATAAATCTGCCATCTATCTAAACACTCTGAAGATAGTGAAAGATAGTGATAAAAACTAGTTCTCACAGCCAGAGGCATAAACATGTTGTTTGCAGAGGTCAAGAGAAGTGTGTCCCTCCTACATGCTGCAGGAGAGGTGAACAGTCTAGGTCTCATGCATATTGAAAGGCATGATGGGATGATGAGGCTTGGCTGCTCAGAAATGGCACATGTGGTACCCTCGTTTCAGGAAGGTGAACACATGACTGCCCAAGATCCCAACCACAGTGCTGGTATTGAAGTTCTGATGAGTTCCAAAAATCTTAAAGTAGGAAAGTTACCTGGGAACATCCCACACACATTTGAAATCATGGCTGCGGAATGAAAGGAAAAAATCCCAAAGAATATCTTTAAATCAGATGGGCTGTAAAGTATCTGAAATTTGTAAAGATTTATAACCCAGTTTGAAAAAGCTGAAAATATTGCTGGGTTTTTATGTTAAATATTTTAATAAGAGCAAAGAAAAATAGTCAATTGTCAGGTTTTTCTTTTTCTAAGGTAATAGAAGTGAAAAATTAACTGAGAAGATTCACGGCAAAAGCACTGAATAAGAGTACTTCATGTCACAAATCCAATGGTCTCCTCTACAGAGAAATCACCAGCTCTTTTACCCAAGGCACACCCTGTTCCAGCATGTTCCACAATAAAACTTCATTCTAGCAAGCTTTATAAAGTCAAATCTAAAGCTCGAGTAATAGTATTTTTGTGTCTGACTTACTATCTTTTACCTATTTATCAGTTATTCATAACACAAAATCAAGAGCAATTACCTAAACATAGATCCAATTTTTCATGTTTTGTATATAGCAAGTAAATGTGGGAGCTTCTCTCTACAACATTGACCTAATTCTATTACCGTATTCTGATTACACTTCACAGGTCTGTAAAGCTGATTTCTCCCCCATTATACAACACTGTTTGAGAAGATAAATCTTGGCAAAGCTTCTCATTTGTAAGTTGACCAGCAAGCAAATCGCAGAATTTCATTGTTTTCTCTTAACATCTGTCCACTTACGGGAACAAGGTTTCTCACAGCAATGAGGGTTTTGTGCTCAGATGGCCAAAGTATGCTATTTCATGACACCCAATAAATGCATGAACCACTTCCGTGCGTAAAGTAGTTCCTGAAGAATTCCTGTTAGGAATACAGTCAGGGTGTGTATGTGCATCTAGAAATAGTTAATAGCATATCAACATCTGCTGGGCTATTGAGCTTAACTATGTACCCACAGAAGTTAAGACGCACTTTTGCTTATCCTTTCTGGGAGCAGCCCCGTGGTCCAAGTTACTCTTTTACACATTTGCAGTTGCATTGATGCATTCTCACCAGCATTGCTCAAAATGAAGACATCTACCCACTAATCCAAAGCCAATGAACTCAGTCTCTTCAAGTCGTTTCTGGTAACTTAGTCTGTGACATGTTCTGGGTAGGGTTGGCAGAATGGGCCCATACATTACATCTTCACTGTCATGGTGATACAGAGACAGATGTTCAAGCTCAAATGACCCTGCCACCCACATCACCCCCACCTGCTGCCCCCCCTCCCCAACTCAAAATTAGAGAGAGCCATGTGCTTGCCAAAAAGGGAGCTCTGAGCTTTTGGGGTGGGAAAGGTTAAAACCTCAACCTCTGTCTCTACAAGGATCCCAGGCAGGCTCATCCCTACCACCAGCTCACCATGTCACCCCAGCACCTTCCTGTCCCCTGCTTCCTACCCTACACCCCTGCGATGTGCCCAAGCCATAGCAGCCTGGAAATCTTGTCAAGAAAGGAGCGAAGTGGTGCAGCAGAGATAACGAGCCTGGCCTTAGCCCGGCTAAGTAGTGGGGTTGTAATTGAAGTGAGCCATAAGTGGAGAGCTCAATTAAAAATGGCTTAAAATCAGTGGCACAGTTAAGCTCTGCTCAGGTTCAGACATAGCTAATTTGCTACACTCAAATTATTGTCATGGGCAGAAAGGAAACACCAAGGCAAAAATTTATTGTTCATGTAATTTAAATCTTACCAGCTGAATAACTGACTCGAAGAATTATTAGTCTAGATCTAATTATTACAAAAAAAGAAAAAAGAAGCCTGGACTTGCCACTCTCCTGCTGTGCTTCCTTGGTTATCGTCCCATCACTTTACCCCCCGCACATACACACAGGCTTTTTCCACTGTGTCCCCGCTTGCAAGGCATTTGTTACCACACCGCACCTGTACTCCTCTATGTACTATCATCATGCTGCAGACATAAATATTTCATTCTACACAGAATACTACTTGTTACTAGCTATATAAAAATCATGCTTATATCACACAATTATAAACAAAATAAAAAATTAGGCAATTTCCAGCTGGCCATTAGAAAAAAAAAATGCAATTACAGCTGAACAAGCTCAAGCAAATCTCCAGGCATCCTGAGTTTAGACAAAGCCTGACAAGTTCGGTGACCTTGCAGGGTTAGCTTGAAGCCTGCTGCCTTTTTACTAGTGATAGCCATACCATGTTTACCAGGCTACAAGGCTACAACTAGGTTACATGTAATCCTGTTGTGCAGATGTATGTGCAGGCACGTACACACATATTGTTCCTCAGCCAGAAAGAGTGGAATCAGCTTAAATTGCCAAACTCTACAGGGTCATTACCTTTTCTGTACAGTTGTGTCCTGTGTCATACCAGTGAGGAAATCCTAATCTGGTTTTGTTTGTTCCATGCTGGGCTTCCAAACAGACCAGAGCTCAGCAGTCTTATAAGAAATCATAAATACACTCCCTAACAGAAAATACAAGAGTTCATGCCCCCAAATTAGAACTGCCATTTTCTTTTGTTGTTCTCTATCATTTCTGCTCTACTTCATTTATGACCGTTTTGTACTCAGCACTGTTGTTTTCTACCTTAAAATCAATTCCAACCCACTTGGGAATTGCTTTGCCTTTTCTTTCTCTCCCTGAGGATGTCCCCTCCCTCCCCCTCAGATCAAAATAAAACATAGTTTCAGATTTGGATGCTTTGAACTGTTATCTACTGCCCCAGTCTACTATGTCTTGTTTTTTCACATTCCTCAAAGGCATGCTTGTCCTGGAATTGTTTTTAATAGATCTAGCCCACAAACACGTTCTCTTCTACAAATAAGCAGGTAGAACAGATGTTTTGCATAACAGTTTGGGGTTTTTTCTTCCAAAAATCGGGGGGGGGATAAAAATTTTCAAAAGACATGCCAAGAGATGCACCCTCCCTAGACCCAGCTGTTTTGAAACAGGGCACATTTTAAAAATATGTATTTCTAACAAAACTTTCTTGCTCTTACCTATTAAATTTCTTTTCACATAGTCCAAACATTACTAAAATTAACTTATTTTCTTTGGAGATGTTCTCTACAGAAAAGATTTCAAATGATAACCTTTATTGCCTGTAATGTGGCTAGAAAAGAGAGTCATTGGCTAGAGTCCTCTCCTAATTCTACCTTATTAAAAGCTTTGTTAGGAACCAATTGAGAAAACAATTTGGTCTCCATGTGGCAGATAGATACAACTATCGGCTTACGTGCTTCTCCTTTTAAACAGCTTCCTTTGCATTCTGTATATGAATATGTTGATGCTATCACCACTCAGCTGGGGTTTTCCCCAGCTAAGGGATCTTGTTTCTAACTGGGTACAGCAGCTGAGGCAGTGGAAAATATCTGGGAGATTCCCACTGCCATAACCAAACACCTCACTTTCATTCTGGCGTGAGCTAGGAGGGCTCAGCTTGATCCCAGTGAGTAGATACAGCTGGAACAAATCCTCTGTGAGAAACATTAACTTCAAGGAACATGCTTTTATTGCACAGCTTATCTGGGTGCAGAATTACCCAGAGGACTCTCATACCCACGAGACACAGGGACTTCCTTGGCTCTACCTCCACAGCGGTGTGAAAGCAGACCCCCTATAATTCCAGTCAAATGGGGATATATCCATTCTTGGGCACACAGAAGAACTAAGGGAACCATGATGGAAGGGCAATATCTAGGTTCCTTATCCAAGAAAGTGGGCTAGCTAGCACTTGAAGCTAAGTAGCTAAGGTTAAAGTCTTAAACAAACCAGCTCAGCCAAGTGTAGAGTAGCATCACATTCTCATGGATTTACGTGGTGTGATAGAGGGTTCATTAGAGACACCATACGAATAAGAGAGTGACGTAACCGTACAGTGACAACAAGCCACTGCAAAAGTATATATTTTGGTCTTTCTGGGGGATCTGACAGACTCTGTGACTGAGGCAGACTGAAGCTGTCATGGATGACTACAGCATAGTCCCAGATCTCATTTAGGGTATGTCAGTTTATAGCTTTCACCAAATGCTTTTCAATGTATGGTTTTATTCCGTATTTATACAAAAATTCAAGCTTCATTATCTGCCTCTTCACATACCTTGAAAAGAACTTTCCATTTCCTGAACAAGTTTTTCAGCAGTGGCTGTGAGGCTTTTATTATTTTTATATGTTTTCATCAATTTTTGCAGCTTTATTTATGAGGTCCCGCTTCTGTGCTGCCTCAGAGGTTAACACATTACTATTATTGTAGTCAGTGAAATAGAATATTACTCTTAGAATACATACTGTTCTCCTGGGAGCCTCACTTTGAAATAGATTGAATAGATTTCCCTTATGAAGCCAGACATGCATGCATTACTTTGAGCCTATCAAGTCATTTTCTGAAAACTGAGATAATCTGTCTTAATAAATAATGATCTGGTTCAACAATGCTCCTCATTTTGAAAATACTGGGGGCTACTGATTTTTCTTACATAGTGCACTATGAAAATAAAATCTTTTTTAAAAATCTTGCTTACCTAACATTTTAGGAAGTAGTCTCATCATTTGTATTGTGGGTTGTTCTTTCATTTCCTCTTTTTATTCATACCTATCTAATCTTCCTCTCAACTGGCCATATCATGTAGACAGGTTCTCAACACAGTGTATTTCCAGGTACCAAACACACCACAAAACTGACTGAGAACAGAAAGAGCAGTCAGTATTTTATAAAACTCCCAATGGAGCAAAAAATGCATATCACAATTATTGGAAGAAACCGGTAATGTACCAAATGCAGAGGACCATTTGCTGCAAAAAAAAAAATCATGAATAATTTTGAATAACAAATAATTTCATGATTTGTTCATGAACTAGCTGGGTGCATTACATTTGTCTGTTAGATAAATTATTCATTGTGAAATATTTCCTCAGCACCATCTGTGACTGTAAAGTTCTTCTCAGAGCATTCTACTGTCATTTCACTAAGGACCTAAAGTTGTTATTTAAAGCCTGTCTGTGTGTGAACATCCTAGAGTAGAGGCTACAGCAAATGTTATAGTAAATATAAACTAATCACTCCAAAAAAGAATAAGATAAGAGAGGTAATCATATCAAAACCATGATTAAATAGTCATCTTTTGGTGTCTAGGTGCAGAAAATCATCAGTGATTGAAATTGGAGAATGGGAACAAGATAAGATGGGAGAGAGGGTCCACCTCTTCTGCTGACACATTCTGACTCCTGCCTGCCCTTCCTCTTCTCCTTCACTGGTTCTCCCACAAGATATGTGAATTCTGCTGCTCGTGCATTCTCCACCCGCTAGTCCCTGCTCTTTTCTTCCTTCCACATCAGCATCCCGAGTGCTTTCATCTGCTTCTCCTCTGAAAGACCCTCTCCAGCACAGATGCCTTCATTCTTGGTACTACTGGGCCAAAGCTGCCACCATTTTAGCAACATGCTCACTTGAGCTGGGTGCTGCTGCTGCTTCTCCCTTTGCCCCTTGCCTTTGACTCTTCCAAGGCACAAGAAAAGAGCCCCAGATGTCAGCTGGGCAGAGATGGGCAACACACTTATCACCTTCCTCTGCCTAACAGCACACAGACCAGCACAAGGGGAACGTTTCGGAGGAATGACCCACACTGGGCTGGAGGGGAGCAAGAACAACATTATTCCCTTTCTGGCTTGCTGGAAACAGCTCTCTTAGTTCACAGCATTTTGTTTGCCTTAGCACATCAGCCACTGCTGCCTCCCTCTCCAAGGGTGCTAATATGCAACGTGGTTGCTAGTATTTGAAGGTTACTCTAAAATCGTTCTTAGTAATGTGTGTGTGTATATGCATGTGCAGGAACAAAAAAAAATACAGCATTTGCATTCAAAAGGGCCAGGCTCTCAGAGAAGAAGCGTGACACTTGTTGTGAGTCAACTCCACAGATGAAGTAGGCAGTGTTCATTTTTGGTGTTGATCATTTTTCTTGTCAGAACGCATCAAATGCAGGCTAAGGTCTGCATAATGCACAAAATAAGTCCAGAGTAAAAAAATCCAGTAGAAGTGCTTTTAGAGAGGGGATTGAGAAGCAAAGAGGCCTTATATATGTTCTCTGTGCCTGTAGTTCCAAAATGCCTGCTCTATGACTAACATGATTCCCCAATACATCTGCTGGAACGTATTTCAGAAAAGTAATGACTGGAGGCAGAATGCCTGAGAAAAGCAAAGATTTGCAGATGCTTTAAGACCCACTGTTGCCCTGCTGTTTCCAAATGCGGTGCAGGTGCCGGAGCTGCTGTTAACAAGAGTTGTACAGAGCACACCGAGTTCCAAATCCAGCCAGCCAGGGCAGTCTTGGCTCCTCAAATGCATCCAGATCCCATGGTTTGAGATGCATTTCAGCAGAGCTCTGAATCCATCCAGGAGTTAGCTGCAGCCCAATCCAGAAGCACATCACATACATTAAGACACAGTTTTATTTGCAGCTCTGAGCGCAAGTGAGGTACCATTTGAAGGAACTCAGGATACCCGAGACAAAGCTGAGATACGCAGCTAGCAGTAAGGATTTCTTTCCCTTAATATTCAATTTGTCCTGTTAGTTCATGGATTGACACACCAGTTCTCATCAGCATCACCTCTTTTCAAGATGTGCAATGGCAGAAAGCAGATTTTCTTCATTGCTCAGCAGGTTTAATTTAGGGCAGACTTTAAAAGCCCCCTACAAATTCCTGATCTCACAGTTAATCTGGAGAAAATGTGGCTCAACGAGCCACTGGCTGTGTGATCACACCTGACAAAAATCTGTAACAGCTTTAACTTCCCTGTATGTATTAATCTGAAATTCTTACATAATGCCTGAAACTTCTGTCATTTAAAATCTGATCTTTCTTTATTCCCTGGAATCCATTTTATTTTTCCTAACAATTTTTATATTAAGCAAAAACTTTGGAGAGTGCTCCCATAAAAACTTATTTTTGCTCAGGCTAACCTGAGGGAAATAAATAATAATCTTCTGTGTATGTGCACATTACTATAAGAAGAACGTGTTCTCTGCCTGCAGTATTGTCTGCGCAACAATCTTAGCAAACTTTGTATGAGTACAAGGTAGTACTTTAACTAAAATTTAGGTCAAGATTAAATAAAGAAGTATTTCACTACATAGAAGAAAAAATATTGCCCTGTTCTTCATGTGAGATCCAGCACACAATACTAAAATTTAAGAACAATCACAGGACTGAAAAATCCTGAAGTTAGTCCCCAGGCAAGTTTGTGAAGGCCCTAGAAATATTTCTTTTCATCCTGTGTGTCAGATTTTTTTTGCTCTAATAAGACTCAGTTTTCCTATAGGGAAGAATTAGATATGAAGAGGTTAGAAAGAAACAAACATTTTTGTGAGGAAATGTATATCTGAACAAGATAGTTCATTGGATTATTCTTAGCAAGGACTGAAGAGGGCTATTTGCAGAGATGAAGGTACTCTGATTAATATAACATGGAAGTTTACCCGTTCCTAGATTCATAGACTACTTGTGAGCAAGATACTTGTGATATCCTATTTATCTGAAAAAAATTCATTAGAAGGTCAAGCATAATAAATCGGACCTGCAGCACGTGGAGTATCTGGCCAAAGACTGTGTAATAGAACTCATGTCACTCCCTAAAAACTTTTTACGTTAAAATCAAGTGTTCATCACTAGTTATTTTGTATGCTCAATAGAAGTATGTAATAGATACCAGTTTATTATGTACACACCGATAATGCACATGACTCAATTAGAAGAAAATAATCCTTTCCTGGTCTCATAATTGTAAATTTATAAAATAAGTGGTTGGATTTTTTTGGCTCCTGAAATGTCAGCATGTGACATTGTTTAAAAGGAGACAGGTTGTTTCATCTGGAAGTGTCTACGCTATCCTGTGAGTGTGAAAAAAAAAAAATTCTGAGGCAAAATCCAGCCTTTTCACATTCTCTTATTTCTTTTGGAAGGTTTCAGAACTGCAAACAGTCCTTAATATTTTTCTTTGCCCCAGCTCAGCATACCCCAACTAAAACTTAGCCAAGTAGGAATTTCAGAGGCAGAGCAATATTTTTTTCTGATGCTGAAACATGAAAGCTTGGCCAGTTCTTTTCTGGAGATATGTGTTGCAGGAGAGATATTTTTCAGGGGAAATTCCATAGCTCATCACTCAGGAAGGAAGGTCCAATACAAAGCTTCGGATAGCAGAATTTTATTACAGAGGGAACCTCAAACCTGACACTGATGGGAATTGCCAGGGATTACTTCTCCATGTTTTGAAGATAAAAATTCTGAAACAAATACACACCCTGATGACCCAAGTAAAATGTGTGTCTGACCTTCATAACTTCTGCAGTCTGCATTCCTTGTGAGCAAGTCTGTAATCACATCAAACAGAGATTTTTTTAAGTTGCTGGATGGACAGCTATCCCAAACCAACATGAAGATACTGTCCACTTTATTACATGCATAATGTTAAACTGTTAAATCTGGTGCCTTTCAGTAGTACTTTACTAAGCAGATAAAAATTTAAATTGGTACTCAGAAAGGCCACTTCTCAAAAAGACCGTATTTGATGTATCCACGCAGTATTCCCCTTATTCTTGCTAATGAGAAGGGAATTATTTTCAATATTAAATATTTATAAATACATACACCACTAGAGAAGTAGTTTTATGTTCCCAGCTGTTACAGCATAAAGTGGCATAAAGACCAGGTCCTGAGCACCCGGAATTAAATGGAATCCAGCCTCTACTCCACTAGAGCAGAACTGGCGTCTAAATATACAGCTTTTTTGTGTGTCACCTTAACCAAAAAGACTACCCACACAGAGAAGAATCAAAGGGGCAAAAACAATTCCAAGTTTGGGAACACTCTCCAAGCACACAGCAAGCCGGTAGCCAGCTCCCTGTTGCAACTCCGAGCACCGTCAGGGGCTTTCTCTTATGGTGGAAGCAATTTTCTAGAATACAAAAAAATAATGCTTGGGTTCATCAGAAAGAGAATGTGATACAGCACGCTCTGACCTGGGAAAGCTTTGCCACTGATTTACAAAACATTTCCAACACCTATTGATTTGTGGACACCTTAAAGTTTTCCCATCAGCTGGAGGCCACCACTTAGCAAGTGCCAGGAGCTCACACAGGCAATGCCAATAGACTCTTTCCTTAATTGCTTTTCCCCAACTCATTAGCACTGCTCCAGGGATGCTTTCTCTGATGGGCTCTGTGGACCACAGGATGCAAAACCACTGAATTTTCAAAAGAAGCAGGAGAAGAGCCAAAGACAGTAGCTATTAGCAGCTGATTTCAGCAAAGTTTTATTTCATTTATTTTGTCCTCACTGTGGCTCAGCAGCTGCTCCTGCAGGTGCAGGAGCCAGGACAATGCCAGCAGGTATTTGTTACCCATGCTGTACCATCCTCTAAGCTGCTATCAGAGCACCTGAGGTGAGCAGGAGAGGTTGGAGGCAGCATTTTGGCCACCAAGGCTTATTAGTACAGACTGAGACAAGCAGCTATCCATCCTGATGTTTACTACCATTAAGCATTCATAAAGTTCATGCCTGGTAAATAAAAGTTTCAGTACCAAAACTTGTTAATACTGGACATCTCTTGCCAAAGGCTTGTTCCAGTGACTGCTGAAAACAAGGGAATTAGTCCTGTTGAATTAACAAACTTTTCAGTCAGGTCTTGAAACAGTGATTTTCATTGCAATTGAACAAGACAAATCTCAAAAAACGTACCCAAACACCTAAACTGTAACTTTTGACAAGCAGTCCCAACGACTGGTAAATTACTGTTTAATTCCTATAGGATTCTTTTCCACCCTCTTAGAAATCTCAGAGCTGTTCATATTGAAAACAATGATTATCAAGAACACAAATAATCAGAAGTAAATAATAATGTCCTTCAGGCATTAACACTTGTAGTGTGACTTTTCCTTTCCAGTTTAAGCACTCAGAATATTGCGGAATATATATCCTCACAATATCCTTCCAAAGACCAGAAGCAATGAGAAACTGAAGGTAGGAAGATGGAGTGAAGGAGCCCATGGCCAGAAAAGGAAACAAAAGTGTCTTGCAAGCACTAGGCTTGTATTCCCCTCCATCTGTACCACTTGAATTTTACAACCTGCAGAGATGACTGAATAATGCAAGAAGCTATTCACTAAGCTCTTCGAACAAGATGTGTGCTTTCACCTCGCTGCTGCTCTTTGCTGAGGGGGGCAGGGCTGGAAGGGTTTCTTTGGAGCATACTTCCAACTGTTTGCTAGTATGTCCTTTTCTCTGCCCAATCCACAGAAATTGTCAGGCTGTTAGAAACAAGGAGACAAAACCAGTCTTGTTTCATGCTGCTAAAGAAAGTTCTGCACAACACAAAGCAACATGAAGCCCCACAGGGCAATCAGGCAGATGCAAGGGTCATTGCCGCAGGCAACCCCTACCCCATGGCACATTTGGGGAGCAAGACCAGGACATCATGTGCCCTACTTATCATATGCAGTAGGACCTAAACCTGGCCAGGACTGAGAGCGGGGCTGCCATCAAAATGACCACACTGATAATCTGTTCCTGAGCAGTGGATGGCCTCTGACACACCCCTTGGTACATTACTAACAGCATACTCAGACCCTGTTCAGGTCAGGAGAGCAGGGACAACTTGTCTACAAGGGACAGGCAGCTTAGAAGAGACGAGAGAGTGCTGGCAAGAAGGAAAGGGAACAAGATTCATGTCTCTGCCTATGGAATAGAAAATGCAAGAGAATAACAAAGGAGTACACTGCATTTAGTGATCCTTCCTTGTTGCTCACACCTATGTTAAAGACTAATTCTCTGGTTTGGTCACCACTGTGCCAGCAGCGAAGGGAAACATCACAGACATCATGCAAACAATGAGCGGCTTGCACCTCTTGTCTCACCATACGCTGATGCTCAGGGCCCCCTGCACAAGGCCTGTTGTCCTGCAGCGTGAGCACGCCCTCCTTACAACAGTCACACCATCAATAGCTATAGCCATAAAAATACACTACTGAGTAGTTGTGTGAAAGTCATAGGAACACCATGCAAGCAAAATCTTAGCCTAAAAGTAGTATGCTTGGAACTTTCTCCAGTTGCACTGTGTTTACAAACAATTTAAGATAACTCTAAAAATATTCCAGTAAATGATTCACTGTACATAATTATGAATAGTCCAATCATCCCTAACAAAATTTCACTGTTTTGTTTTGTAAAGTTGCACTTCCCAGAAAATTATATATTGACTCTTTAGAATCCTAATTAAAATTAACATAACCTCCCAGTACTTGCATCTGACTTTTTTCATTCCCTTGTGATGTTTTCAGCATATAATAATATTCTCTTCTTTAGTTCTGCTATTAAGTTTTACCTTTTTTTTTTTTAAATTTTCTATCCTAATATCTAGAACTATATTACCAGATATCAAGATTTAACCTCACCTTTTTTAAAAAAAACACACCGGTGTAGAGTCAGACAGTGTTAGAATGCTAAAAATAGGTACCAAAAATTGCTGCTAGTTCTATGGGTAACAACAGACTCTGTTAAAATACAATAATAAACTTATTAAGTAGTACTCCATTCTGTTATGACATTTTTCTGTCTTTTTAGATCCAGACAGAAATTCTCCTTCATTGTTCTTCTGTATATTCCTAAAAGCAATACTTTACGCAACTGTTCAATTATATAAAAAAACCCCATGTAGTATGTTACTAAAATAAGCAAAACACTGCTTCCAAAAAGCACCATACGTATGCAATAGATGTAATACTGTTTCCATCTTCAACCTGTACTTTTTAATAAAGAGAAATTGTTGTGATGCCTCTCCACTTTCAGTAAGGTGTTCCATTCTGTTAAGTGTGTTGACAATTACCTTGTCCTTCTGAGGTAATGAGTGGAGGGAATCCAGTAACTGCTATATATTGACCTATGAATCCTTTCAAATGGAGTTATAGCCTTTGATAAAAGAACATGAATATACATTTCAGCACTGATAAAATAAATATCTTGTGACAAATCTCTGTAGCTAACAGTATGGGTTGCGTTCCGTGGTAGCTCCTTAGACATCCTCATTAAAGCAGCAGCCAATTTGAGTGATGAACTATGCAGATTGACATCTGCCCTCAGATTTGCCTCTCACTTTCCACTCCTCTTTTCCCTTTGTACAATATGAATAGAAAAGCTGTGGCTGCCTTTGAGTGGGAGATGAAGTAAATCAATCACTTGTCACTCAAGCAGAAGCAAAGTAGTCACAACTGAGTGAAGAGCTGTTGATTTCTCCCCACCCCTTTGCAAGGCAGCAGCTATTTGAAGTATACAAAGGTGAGAAGGCAGAGGGAGGCTTCTCTCGGGCAGCTGGTGCTTTACAGGCACCACAGGCAATGAGACAATAGCAGAAATTAGGGACTACCAATTAGAGGACAGAACTGGTCACTGCTAACCATAGCATGGGGCAAAACTGGCCTCGGGCTCTCTTGGGACTTTCTGCAAGGGAGTGAATTTTTCTCTAGAGTAAAACACCTGTTGATATAAAAAGCTCAACATTAGGCATCACAGAGGTTGATATGCAGCACTGCCCTTTGCAACAGACAGCAAGGAACAGATACTGTTATTAACTCTCGGAATAATAATTAGATGCATTTGAACACTGAAAAGACTGACTGAATAAATAATACTCTGACAGACAAAAAATTTCCAACAAACCAGAACATTTGTAAAACGTGCTATACAACCATCTGCAGAAGCAGTCAAATCACTATGCATGCTTTGTCAATCGGTAAGCAAGAAATATTGACAGATTTCCCAAATGTTATTCAGCTAATTATGGTAATGATACCAACACTGTATCACATAATTACTGAGGGGAAACCCATGGGAACTCAAGCCTGATTGCTCTGCTGGGGGAGACTATCAGGTCCCACGCACTGGGCTGACCATCAGCCAGATTTTAGATTACTTTGTTCTAGTTCCCACCCCAGCTGGCAGGCTGTGGTCAGCTGGATGTGGGTTAGCTTGCATTGTGACTTCTGAATCACAGGAAAACAAAATTTTGTGATTGTGAGCTGTACCTTGGAGTCCTGAGCTTTGTCCTGAATGAGAGCTATCAGCAGCACAGAGACATCTGCCAAGGAAGTCCTTTCAGGACTGCTTTCTGGATATGCCTGCACTAGAAAACACTTTGCACAACTGGACATCAGGAAATTTTCTTCAAAGTCTCAATTAAGCTACAGGGACAGGTAAGTGGGACCACTATTTTTCCTCCTTCTGGCCTTCTTGGCTCTTATTTGTGTTATTACAGCCCAATCCCACCTGGCTTACAAAGATTTTGGGTCAAGCCAGCACAGGATATAAGGGAAATTGGAATACAGAGGGCCACACTCTCTTTGGTGTAATAGAGAAGACAAGAATGTTGCAATGTTGCTCCTTGTTAAGCAAATCTTATCATACACAGATTTTTATCTTCAGAAAGGCAAGCTGCCCATGGAAAACCTCCCCAAACTTTTATATAAATCCTTTACAGCCCACACCTACTAAGTTTAAAGAAAAAAAAAAATCATTGAAAGCAAGAAAGAAGGAGGCTATGAGCAATTCTATCTCTGTTGAACCTGAAATGAAAGCCAATAATAACCCAAATGACTTCAGGAGCTTTCAAGAGCATTTCTCTATTTTTTTCAGCTAAATTAAAATGAACCCACGTGCTCAACTGTGCCTAAGCAAAAGTAGTTACCATGGTTACAGGGGAGTTTTTCTAAATGTAGTACAGTATATGAAATAATCAGCAAAAATGACTATGTATAAACTGAAGTCAGGTGGACAAGCCACTTAGAAAGACTAAGTAAACAGAAAAAAAACCACAGTAAAAATAATTCCTCAAGATTTATGCCATTACCTTTATTATATTGTGAATAAGAACATGGTAATGGGGAGAGAGAGAGGGTGAAAGCAAATACTTGAAAAATCATCCATTTCACATTTGTAATACTAGCTACAAAGGAGGTAACTGCAAGGTAACATACTAATACAGGTAAACAAATTAATATATGCTCTCGGACATAACTCAGTGAAACTACTCTATAAAGAGAGCACCGTGTGAGACATGTAAGGACCATTATTAATCAAAGAAGGTATATTGATTCACAGACAGAGAAAACACAAACCAGACAGACTATATTTTACAGGCAAGACCTTGTGTACAGTAGAGGCTCGATACTTTGGCTTACAGATGATTCTTTCCTTCTCTATGAGAGAACATCTGCATCCATAACAAAAGAATGACTGTTTTTCACAGCAACAAAACTTGGCTAACAAGACTGACTGACTTAAGAGGATCCTTTCCTCTCACACTTTGTCTTTTTCTTTGTTTACATCCTAGATCAAACTTTGGTGTTTGTGAAGGATTTTTATACGTAATGGCACCATTTGCCCGAAAAGTACCTAACAATTGATGGAAAATGAGCATATTGAGAAACAAGCCTCCCACTATCTTGTTCAACGCTATGACGTTATAGATTAATAAGAGTAAAAAGGGTTAATATCTGGCCTTGGAAAAAGAAGGTAGAAAGCAGACTCACTCTGCCTACACTGGGGAGAACTGTGGAGCCTGACAGGAGTCCCTCCATCTGTGGTCATCATCAGGCCATCAGAAAAAGGCAAGCTAGTAGGGCTAGGAGCCTTTCTATTCCCCTGAGCCTTCTAATAAATAGACATACATTCTCACATGTAACAGGTGTAACGACAAAAGGCAGCTGATGAAAGGGAAGGGTTGGGGCAGGAGAAGGAGGATTAAGAAGAACAAAGGATTTCCAACAGACTGTCATGAATGAGCAGTGACAACTTCCCTGAGGAACAGCTGTCAGTTGCATGTTCTTTCTTCCTTGCTCATATGAGTTGGAGGAGCACAGTGGGGGATTGGCCTCTTCTACGTCAAAAGGTTGAGTCTCTGCTCTCAGCCAGCAGAGAAGGCTCACCATACCTAAGAACCAGTGGTGGGACAACTTTATGCTGTCCTTCTTTAGAAGAACACTCAGTGGGAGTTGGCTTCTGCCTTTTGGTTTATCTGCCTGGTACATCCCATCTAGAGCCCTTCTCCTTAGTGTATAACATGAAGTGTACCTCCATGAGCTGGCTCAACACCTGCTATGCTGCAGAAGAAAAGTGGAGACCTCTAATTTGTAAGCTGATTCAAGGAGTCCATAAGTTTAGAATTGCAGAGAACCTCGCTCACTCAGTACTTGCTGTCATGATCTGAAAACTATATGCTCTTCTAGCAGTAGTGGTAGCACCTGTTCTGGGTCACATCCTGCTGGTGGTATGAAGCCGCTCACTTTGGAAATCCTTGCTTTAAGGCCACAGTCTAACAAGTTACTTACTCTAAAAAAACCAAGTTTGACTGACTGACCAGGAAACCCACTATAAGGAGTTAAAAGACAGTAGAAAAACAAGGATACTGCATGAGAGTGCACAATGTCTGTAAATTAGATAGGCACAATTAACTTTGAGTTATAATATATTTTAACAGACTAATAAATATTCCCCAGTGTTACATAATTGCTTTTAACAAATATATAGATTGCTGTCTCGGATATGCTTCTGTTAAGTCTTCCTTGTAGATGAAGCAGAGAGAGGGTAAAAATTAGTGAGATTTTGCTACTTTAGAACTGGAACTGACCAAGGCCACAAGAAAGACAGACAATTGCTGAAGTAAACCCTCCAGCCAAAGCTCAGACCAATAACTGAAACCAGGTGTAGGCAAAATAGAGTAAGAAGACCTAGACACAGGGACTTTCAGAGCCTCAAGTTTCCTATCATACTACACAAATTTAGTGAGATTGGATTATATAATCCAGGGATTCTCTGAATTGGTTTACTATCTTAAAAAACCATCTGATTAAAAAGTGGGACAAAAACCTGAACACTACGGGATAGTAGAACTAAAGGAGCTCCGCTTACTAGATGAACAGTTAAAATAAAACTTTTCTTTTTATACAAAAATGTAAGTTAAAGAAGACAGTGCCTGGTTCTTCCAAAGACATTAGAAATACTAGAACTGTAGAGCTGTTAATTATTTTCAACACAAATGGTAAGGAAGGAGATGGAACTAATACTGTTACGTATTTCCCTTTTCTTTTGAAAGTGACACTGGATAATAATTAGCTACCAGCTGTTGACATATCTGATCTTTGAGTTCTGGAAAGAGTTAATGGGTGGAGGACAGAGGACAACTGATTTACAGGCTTAATTACCTTTTCAAGGTAGAAGAGACAGAATTTTCCTTTGCAGGTAAGAAGCTCAAGCTTTTTGCCCTCTTTAAAAAAAAAAAAACACACATAGGCAGGGAGATCTAGATGCAGGTTATGAAGGGTGATTTACCAAAGAGAAGCTCGAAGAAGTTTTCTTCTAAATGAAATAATTGTAACATATTTGGAAAGCACTTTTGTACTTAATGCAGTGGGACTCCATGTGAAAGGCTGTATTTTGTACATGAGGGAGATGTTATAAGACCAGGGTCTTTATGCAAGTGGTAAATACAGTGACAGGACTTTCATTAGAGTTGAGACTCACATTTTTTTTACCATCTTTTTATTGTAGCAACGGTGCTACCAGCAACACCAAAGGTGTTGATTGTTACCATGATTCATCATAGTTGTTTTTCCTCTCTGTGTTTGTTCCTATGCAGTTTGAAGTATCTTACATGCTTCTGGTAATATGACGTGTTCACACTGGGAAATCCTTACCTTAAAAAAATTAAGGCCACAGTCCAACCAGTTGGTCTGAATGCCTTGAAGCCACATACAATGTTATTCCTATACAAAGCTATAATTTGCACATCACAGCTAAAATTCTTTAAGTTAATTTACAGTTCAAAGTTTACATTTTGCTCCTTGGGTAGTTTTTTGTAACTCTCTGGCCTCAAAAATGTGTGATTTAGGCAAATACTTAAAGAATTTGTCTTTGAAAGTTGCTCAGCTTTGGCTTATTTACAGTGGTGTATTAATTGCTCAAACAGCAAAAATGCAGTGTATTCTGGTCAGCAAATTAGGCAGAAAAGCTGACTTAGTCCAAAAAATAACATGAATTTCTTATAGCCCATGGATAGTGATAACATCCTATTCATTTTGCAAGAACTGTGGGACCATAAAGCAAAAGACCCCAGTAGCCTGTCTTGAAATGAGCCTAAATGGCAAAAAGAACAATGAGCATGACTTACTGCTACCAAAGTCCAGTGCTCAGCTTCAGGGCTCACTGTCAAGGGCCAGTTCCGTTTAACATCTTCATCAATGACCTGAATGAGGGGATAGAGTGCACCCTCAGCAAGTCTGCAGATGACACAAAGCTGGGTGGAAGTGTTGATCTTCTTGAGGGTGGGAAGGCTCTACAGGCGGACCTGGATAGGCTGGATCAATGGGCTGAGGCCAACTGTATGAGGTTCAACAAGGCCAAGTGCCAGGTCCTGCACTTTGGTCACAACAACCCCATGCAGCGCTACAGGCTTGGGGAAGAGTGGCTGGAAAGCTGCCTGGCGGAAAAGGACCTGGGGGTACTGGTTGACAGCTGGCTGAATATGAGCCAGCAGTGTGCCCAGGTGGCCAAGAAGGCCAATGGCATCCTGGCCTGTATCAGGAATAGTGTGGCCAGCAGGAGTAGGGAAGTCATCCTTCCCCTGTACTTGGCATTGGTGAGGCTGCACCTCGATTACTGTGTTCGGTTTTGGACCCTTTACTACAAGGACATTTTGGTGCTGGACAGTGTCCAGAGAAGGGCAGCGAAGCTGGTGAAGGGTCTGGAGCACAAGTCTTCTGAGGAGTGGTTGAGGGTTGTTTAGCCTGGAAAAGAGGAGCCTGAGGGGAGACCTTATCATTCTCTACAACTACCTGAAAGGAGGTTGTAGCGAGGTGGGTGTCAGTCTCTTCTCTCAGGTTACAGGTGATAGAACAAGAGGAAATTGCCTAAAATTGTGCCAGGAGAGGTTTCAATTATATATTAGGAAAAATTTCTTCACCAAGAGTCATCAAGCACTGGAATGGGCTACCCAGGGAAGTGGTCAAGTCCCCATTCCTGGAGGTATTTAAAAGATGGGTGCATGAGTTGCTTAGTGATCTGGTTTAGGAGTGGACAGGATACAGTTGGACTTGATGATCTTAAAGGTCTTTTCCAACCAAATGATTCTATGATTCTATGATTCAGTGTCTGGAAGAAGGGAGAGCAGGATGGAGCAAGCTTTCTCAATCCCACTATCTTCTAGGATGCCAAAATCTTTTCATCACCCCAGGGCCTTCAACCTCATGATCTTGACCAAACCAAGCCAGAAAGTAGGCTCCACATAATATTGCTCCTACCCCTGGAAGCAACATAAATGACATTTCAAATGTGGGACTTTTATTCCTCACTTTTTTTCCTTTCCCACTTTTTATTGCTTCTTTCTTGTTGTTTAATAAGAGCCTTGCTCTGGCAGTGCCGCATGCTCTGCAGCACTGCTGAGTTGCTGACCAGAAAGACAAAAAGCAATCCTTTAAGCAGCCTGATATGGAAAAGGGTTTGGCAAATCTTTCAGTAGCTCGGCTTGCATGTCGTGCTGGTCTTTCTCCAGCAGTGTTGGTGCCAGTGGGACACTGAAAGACAAGCCTTAGATATTCTTGTCATCAAGGTTTAAGATATTACCACTCCTGATTGCTCATCCTGTGCCTTTGCCAGAGGTTACTTCCCACACAGCAGGGGTGGTTGAAGAAACATATATATGTATCTTAGCCTGCCTTCTTAATTTAAACTGATGATAAAAGTGGGTCAGAGATGGAACACAGGACTGTGATTTGGGGAAGGGGTAAGAAGTGAGTGCACATTTCCTTCTGCCTCAGAGAGAGGGCCAGGAGAGACAACCAAGGAGGAAAACACCTTTGATTGCCACAGAAATTGGTAGAGATAATCTGAGAAAGTCTGCTGGTAAAGGCAACTTTTCACTTTGTGGGTGATTTGCTTGTTCTGTTTTCAAGGATGTAGTTCACCTCAGTCAACTTTTTTCTTTTTTACCCAGAAGTCTAGTTATTTTCTAGCTTAATACTGTGTAAAAACCTGTCAAATGGTTGTTCTGGTTTTCCATATTAAAATTGTTTACAGCTAAAGGAAAAGAAAATAAGGGTGGTGTTAAGTAGAAAGGTCTGCAGAAAATTTTGCATTGTAATTCAGATTTTTTTTCTCTTTATTTTCTCCTCTTTTTACTGGAAGGTAAAAAAACTTCAATAGTGGTTGTTTGCTGTGAAACTGCAGAAATTTAGGTCTCAGAGTTTAATTACACAAGCCTTACTGAACTCTTTAATGGAGTACTACAGCAGACAACATGGTATAACTTTCATACCGGTGTCCAATGTTGAGTGTGTTTCAAAACTTCATAGTTTCACAGTCAATAACTATTAACTTCACAGTTAGCAATATAACTCTGATCATCCTATTCCCACAGAAACAGAGTCACAATGACTTAAAAACAAAAATCCAAGTAATCTAGAATGCCATAAATGAATAAGGGAGAGAGGCATTGGAGCTTGTAGCATAGCTTTTGTTAGCCAGGAAAAGATGCTTTCTTGTTAGACAAATTATTCTCGGGAAAGTATTTCCTTGTTTCTTATGAGGAGGCAAATGGAAGTTTTCCATGACAGAAAGGGCTGTCTCTTCTCCTAAATATATTTTTCTTTGCAATTGCTATTCAAAAGGTGCTTGTTTGGCCCTTTAAGGGATAATGATTAAAGGCACTCTCCTTCAGGAGTATGTGTGCAGTGTTATACAAGTTATCTTACTTACTGGAAAAAAAAAAAAA
>NW_009260592.1:238221-276631 GCF_000687185.1 Egretta garzetta | reverse complement strand
CAGACTGACCTGCCTCAACTCTTGAAACTATTTTCAATAGAATCTTGCCATTTTAGTACAATAACTAACTTTTACCTAACCCATAGAAAAAGATAATTAGCACATCCAGCAACACAATATTTTAACAGGAAATCAAGGCAAGGAGTGGAGCAAGGATTTCTATACAGATTACACAAGTCTGAAAATACAGGTAGTGGTATAAAATCATAGAATCATAGAGTCATAGAGTCATAGAATCATAGAATGTTTGGGGTTGGAAGGGACCCCTAGAGGTCATCTAGTCCAACCCCCCTGCAGTGAGCAGGGATACCTTTAACTCAATCAGGTTGCTCAGAGCCCCATCCAACCTGGCCTTGAATGTTTCCAGGGATGGGGCCTCCACTACCTCTCTGGGTAACCCGTTCCGTATCACTGTGCTGAATCTTCCTCCCACAAATAATCAGGTTTGCTCATTCCAAAAAAAGGACATTATAACTTCTCTACTACATTTAAGCAGCATTGATAGGTGGAAAGCTGATGACTGCAGTGTTGATTGGCATTCTTCTTGCATAAATTTCAATAGATTCCCTCGCATGGTATTCTATATTTAGATTTACTGTCTTGGCCCTAGATTGGTAACCCAGACATAGAAAAGAAAGTGAAAATTGGTTCATTTCAAAATTTTCTGCAGGATTATGACAATACAAATGTGGGTCATGCACTCATAAAATCAACAATGGGCTGAACATCACAGTAATTAGGAGCCCATCAAAAAATAGGATGTTTTAACGTAAAGGAACATGACTTTTGATGAAGAAATATAAGTAGAAATATTTTTTAATTGCCTTTGAGGCCTGAAAAATATGCCCTAAAAACTTCAACACCAAGAGCTAATTTACAGTAAGGGACTAAAATGTGGCTTTGTCATGCCTCCTCCTCCTGGCCAATTTTCTCTCCTTTCCAAACTGTTTTCACTTGTCTTTCCCTCTCCTGAGCCCATGGGACACACTCTTAAGAATTTGGAGCCCTATGGTATCATTTTGGAGTGGCTTTTTTCAGCCAAGAGGAAGAAATTGTGTGTACATAGTGACCAGTCACATGGAACATAGCAAAGGTGAACTTGAGCAAAATGCCTCCCTCATCTGTCATCTCCTCATTTCTCAAGAGGAGAGTGCTATGGGACATGGCCATGGGTGAGGTTCTACAAGGGAATTAACAGCAGTGCTTTCTAGCCCTTTCATATAATTTTAAATATGTATGCTTGGCTTCTTCTGGTCTCCAAGATAACAGCCTGCAAAAGAAGGTACTTACTTGAGGTAAAATGTTTATTTATTGAGGCACATAACAGATTCAGTGTACATAAGCTTTAAATAATGTGCAGCTTCATTGGAAGTGTTCTGCAGAATTAGAATGTCTCTATTCTTTTTTATTAAAGTGTTTGATTTGATGCTTCCTGTACAGAGAAAATAGATAATGAACACAAATTAAATAATCTGCTGGATGTGATAATCACTTTATATTACTTCCTCTGACTTGGTTTTGGTTCTGTTATCAATGCATATTTGGATGTGATTGTGGTCTTACATCAGTTTCATGCATTTTTCAGACTCGGGAACATTACTATTCTACTGGAATAAGGAGGACTGTAATCAGGTTTTCCATCTTTTCGTGCAGTACAATTGTCATAAAGGATTTGTTTTCTTTGTAGCTCATAATTTTCTTCCTTGGTCAATACGCAGTGAGATTGGTGCCTTTACACTCTGTTTTACTTGGTTGATCTCCACTGATTATTTTACATTTACATGAAAAAAGCATCATTTTCTATTAAAATGGGTAATAAAATAAGGCAAAATGAACAGAAGACTGCATTGTAAAACTTGCCAACACAGCCACAGTTGATGTTTTTGGAAGTTACATATACAATCACTGCTGGACTTCTAAGGCCATTCTAAGTGAAATAAGAAATGTTAAAGCTACTTCTGCAATAAAGGAGAAAAGATTTCAAATGCCAGTAAGCAGAAAGTAATTTTAATAGTCTGTTATCCTATCAGGAAAATTATAAGGATTGTGGAGGCTGACCAGGTGAGTCACACACAACTAACAAGTATGTTAAACTGATTGGAGAGATATGCATAGTATATGGATTTAAATTTCTCTGGCTGCTATGGAAAACATGCTATACTTTATACCTATAAACATTTCCAATATAGAGCTGGATTGAGAGTTCTGATCTCTATGTAGGAGATTAATTCTTCATCACCTGCAACTGCACCAAGATACATAATTTACATGAGAGATTAAAAAGGCTTATTCAGATTAAAAAATTGAATAGCTACTTAATACAAAAAGTATTTGTAAAGTGGATACATATCCCTATTTCTCAGTAATACTGTGGGGCAGTCAGATATTACGATAAATTATTTAACAAATTGGAGAGACCAATTCAAAATCATGCACATTGACATTGTTCATCTAGATCTATGATTGCCTTCCCCATTTTCATTTTTAGAAATCTGAATTTAGGCTCAAATTTTGCTCTAATCTTACTGCATTTACAACAGACCAAGGCATTTAAGAAGGGATAAAAGCTGCATGTGAGAGAGCAGGATGCACAGTGCCACCTCTCCTACACACCATCCTGAACTCCTCCCTTGGGCCCAGGCCATGGAGGAGATAGGACCTAACCCCAGAGCCGTTCTGTCAAAGCCTGACCTCCTGGCATGAGGAATCTATGTCCCAAAATGAAAGACAGACTGGAATCTCTGAAATGTTTCCATCTTACAGAACAAAACAAGCTGGGTCTTTCCCACAGCAGTGGCATTAAGCTTTCTCACACTGCTGAGGGCGTTTGTTTCACTGTGGGGTTTTTTCTTGGATTTCAGAGATGGAGCTTTCAAATACCATCCAATACTGCAGTTAAGAACTGATTCATCTGCTTCAGGCTATGATGATGTGTCCCCGGGACCTGTCTGAAAAATGCACAAAGTCTGGTCACTTCTTTGCTAGAAACCTGTTTTGTGACAATATGGTCTTTCACACTGTTGCTGTAATTGACTTTTCCCTTTAGCACTCATTTAGTGAAAAAGTTTTTAAAACCCCTTATCTTGTCACAGTATGGCTACTTAAGTTTTATATGACATTTCCAAGTGCTCCTGTTTATTCTTTTAACTGCCCCTCTGGTTCCAGATTGTTTATAAGCAAACCCACATTGCTTTTCCCTCTCTGTCCGTCTTGGTGACAGATGTAAATTCTTGGAGTATTCTCTCTTCTAAAATACAGAAGCTTTAGAGTCACTTTCTCTCATACAGTAAAAATAAAATAAATCAATCCCTTTGAGCAGTTTTTAGCATGCAAGTGCTATTTACTGCAAACTAAGCTTGCAAAAACTATTGAATTAATTGGCACTCTGTGTCTTTCTGTGCACTTTTTCTATTTCTCATTATTTTTTAAAAATATTTTTAAACAAAATCCTTTGGGAGTTTTTTTCCTTGAGCTGTCTGAGAGTCGACTGTACATTTATTTCTGCTGGCACTTTCTCCATTGTCCTACTCTGATAGTGCCCTGAACATCAGATAAATCTTATTTTGATAGGGGACTTGAGACTTTCAGAAAACATTCTTTGTCCAGAGAGGGCTTTAAATAAACAATTAGAGAAATGGAGAGAAAGAGTTGCTAAATAGAGGAGTTTTTATTCCAGGTTTATAAAAGTCTTTTTCTTCCCTCCTTTCTCTAAGGGATGGCTCACAGATAAAACAATTGAATCAAATAGCAACCAGCTTGCAGGCTTGCATTTCATCCTCATGCAGATAGGCAAGTCTGCAGACATTTTGAAGCAAGCCCAAAGGGCCCTATGCCAGCGCTCCCCTCCCTAGCGAATGCTCACTCCTCTTGCACACATCTTTGCATCCCTGACAGTAGTGCTGGGGTGTTCCCGCACCAAGTGTCTGTCAGCTCTCATAACTGGTTATATGTTACCTGTTTCAGCCCTGAAGATGCAGTAATGTTGCCTCTGTGACTTCTGCTTTTAACAAATCCTTTGCAAAGCATATTCTTTGGAATTGAAAATCAGCAAGAGATCCTTTTCACCAGTTTCACCTTTCTCCCAAGTGCTGAGTGGCCCCTGAGAGGTGAGTCTACAAGCTGTTTCGTTAACTCTTCAGAGGAGAAAGCTCACCCAGCCAGAAAGGCTGGGCATGGGGAACAGCACAGGCACTTTCTCCCAACACAAGCCTGTCACCTTTAGATGGAAATGATGCAGAGCAGCCTATGTAATGGCCCAGGACACAGGCTCCCAGCTGCCAGGGGCCTGCCTTGCAATGCCTCACTCCTAGTTTTAGAAGTCTTTCATTTTAGACTGCAATATGCATGAGTTACGCCCTGATTGTGCTCCCACTGAAGTTCAGGACAGCTTTATAATTGATTTAATACAAGTAGAATGAGGTCCTGACTCTTATCAATTGTAAACTCTGTTAGCCAGATGAATAGTTTTAGAATTATCCATCCAAATACACATCGGTTCCTCAAAACAGTTTTAATCTATTAAGCCATGTTTAGTTACAAAACTAATATAATAAGGTTCACCTCACCTGAATTCTGAATTCACCCTATACTCTAATCATCAGCAGTGGAAGAAAACATGGAGGATAGAAGATTGACTTTGGCTAGATGCATTAACCTCCTTGAAAATTTAATTCGAACTGTTTAGTGCTTGTGTACATAAACTCCCTCTGTTCCTTCTGTGCTATACTGCCTTCTCATTTTTAAAAGCTTTGTCCAAATTGCCTTCACATGAGCAGCTGAAGGGAAAACTTGTAACTACTTTCATCTTAGAATAATCCTACCCTTTAAAGCAAACCACAACAGTTACATCACTCTTCTGTGCCTTGAGTTGATGAAATGCAAGAATATATTCAAGAATTCTCCAGCAATAGTGGCTGTGGCATTGACGCAGCCCACCAGTTAGACACCTCCCTAGGGTTCAGGCTCCTAAATGTTTAATGACTCAACATCACGGCCTAGTCCTTGAGCAAAGTGTTATTCAGCAGGTACCTGGGTAGGAGTACTCAGACCTTCTCTTCTGTAAAACAGAGAGCACCTATGGTTAGACTCCCCAGATGAAGCAATGGGAACAGTCCCTTGCATTATGCCCTTTCATGATTCCCCATAGTCCTCCACATCTCCCTGCAAGTCCTTGGCCTGGTCCAGCTCCCCCACATCAGATCCCTCCTTATACAAATTTTTAAGAACTGAGTCCTGCAAGATTCACATAACTTGAAAAAAGCAGCCTGGTCTGAATGGTCTGAAGGTCCATGCAGTCCTGTTGATAAATAACAAGTACTGCTCAACGTGGTAAAGAACAGCAGCTTTCAGTCTACACAAAAACTAGGGAAAAAAAAAAAAGAAAAAAATCAATTATTTCATTAGAGACCCAGGGCTGGATTCGACAATCAGTGAGTAATACATTACAAGTATGAAAGCTGGCACAGAACTGATGTGCCTCTTTAGGAAAAGCAATGCATTTCTTTCGCAGGCCACTACAGTGGTAGTAAACACCCTCTTTTCTCCAACAGGAAAAAGCTGCCAGTATAGCTGACCCCAACTGACCAAAGGGCTATTCCATACCATATGGCGTCGTGCTCAGCAATATAAAAACTGAGGGAAGAAGAAGGAAGGGGAGACTTTCGGAGTGATGCCATTTGCCTTCCCAAGTCACCGTTACGCATGATGGAGCCCTGCTCTCCTGGGGATGGCTGAGCACCTGCCTGCCCATGGGAAGCAGTGAATGAATTCCTTGTTTTGCTTTGCTTGTATGTGCAGCTTTTGCTTTCCCTATTAAACTGTCTTCAACCCATGAGTTTTCTCGCTTTTACCCTTCTGATTCTCTCCCCCATCCCACCAGAGGGAAGTTAGCAAGCGGCTGGCTGGGGTTAAACCATGACACTTCCTTGTAAGCATCCTCTGCCATCCTGCTGCTGGGGGAGAAGTGAGCAGTGATTTCAAGGCGGCAGAAGCTCAGTGAGGGCATGATAAGCCTGGCCTAAGTTTGTAAAGAGCAGGGAGGCTCCTGGGCATCTTTGCCCATCTGGCCCTGGGCGGCTCTCAGTGCTCTCTCCTCCTTCCAGGGCAGCAGGCAGAGGTGATCCCCACTATATTTCAAACAGAACTAGGCATGCTTCACAGAAGCACTCCTTACAGAAGTCTAATAGCACCCATCTTCCTTCATTGAACTATTTAACATGACAGCTCATTGGTCAGTTTGAAATCTATAGAAAGACTGACTTTCACGTCACTACCTTCGTGTATCTCAGGGACAGCTTCACTGAAATCAGTGATGTTCCCTTTCTATAGAACCAAAACAATGACAGTTAGCCTCAGTTTCCTCAAGTCTCCCTGCAGCAAAAGATCCCATCCTAATAAAGAAGAAGCTGTATTTCATCCCTAAGGAAGACAGACTAGCCTTTTTAAATTTATCATGTGAATTTTCCCAGCAAGAACTTTGCAAGTGTTTCAGGATGAAAGGTTTCCTATAAAACAAAAATTGCCAGATTATCCAAGGGACCAACCTGGACCCAAATTAGGGAACATGTCCCAGAATTCTGATTTGGCCTACTGCTTCTCAATGCTACTGTGCTGCTAGAAGTTCTTCCATCAATAGTTAGGGAAAAAAAACGATAAATTGTTGTTTCTAGCTTCTGCAAACCAATTAAATTCTATCTGGAAAACGGATTTGATACATTTTGACACTAGCACACTACATTATATATATTGCGTATGTGAATTCTCAAGTCCTATGCAACCTTTGCATCAGGTTTTCCCTTGCAACTTGAGTGTTCTATGAAAAACAAGCAAAAATCCAGAGCAATTTGGTAACAGTGCAGAGGGTGTAATTTTTAATTATTGTTTCACTTGTTTTGTTGATCTCTCTGAAACTCTAAAATAAAACTAAAGTTCTCTATTATAGTTTAATTAGCATGGACACTAGAGTATCCACACACTTAAACTAGATTAATCTCTTCATGACCTCACCACAGTCAGGCCTTAAGAGAAGAGAGGACCTCTCGACACAATATTCCAGACACGCCATCTCTGGAGGACTGCCTTTGGGCTAGGTACCAGAACCAAAGCAGGTTTCCTGCTCCAAGCACTCTGCTGCTGCTGCATATACTGCAACCTGCTCTAAGGAAGTTTTTTTAACGATTGAGGGGTGGGGAAAAGGAGAGAGAGATCTTTTTTCAGTTGCCTTCCAGTATCTTCAGAAGAGAGTTCTCAAGACCATGCTAAACTAATACATAAACACAGACACTAACAGCAAAAGATGTTCCTATCTCAAGCAGCTTGTGAACTGTGTAGCTTAAGCTGAGCGTTGGAGGAAAGGGATACAGAAGATAAGCAGGGAAAACAGAACAGCAGCTCACCAGTGTCACATTTTTTCTTCCATTCATTCTTTTTGGTTCCTAAGCAGGCCTCTGAGTGTACAGGAGTTTGTGACCAAAAAGCTGACTCTGCCTTTTTAGTAATTCTTGCTTGGACATTGTTTGAGAGGAAGAAGGGGAAGGGAAAGCTGCTGCTTGCTTTCGCAACTTTTCTCCTCTGCTATTAGCACTATTTCCTTCATTGGAAATTGCCTGGAGGGCACATCCAAACAGCTGTTAAGCCCACCAGCAGAGGGACATAAAGATAATCTATTTGCAAATAGAAGAGAGAAAGAGGCATATTAGGAGTGAAATGAAAAAGAGTGTCCAGCAAAGTCTTTGCGAGAAATTCCGAGTAGGAAATTAGTGAGAACAACTAGAAAATACAAGGTCATCATAGACTTCAGTAGAGACCATAGATCTGCTGATGAAAAGTACATATGATATAATCTTAGGATCCATTATCAATGCAGGAAGATTGAAATATCATGCAGAAATTAGTACGTGACCTCAAGGTCAGTGGAAATAGAGGCTGATTAAATGAATTCATACAAGGTGCAAAATAATGTAAATGTAAGAAATGCCTAGAACTTCTCCTATAAGCTCACAGAAGATGATTTGGAAATGACAAAGGCATGTTAGCTGATGCCAGACTATTATACCATCAGTGTAACACAGCCGCGAAACAAAGAGAATGCTCTCCTAGGATACAACAGGAAATATATTTCCTGAGAGAATTATTAGTGTCATTTTAGCAGACATTGGCTGCATCACTTCTTGAATTCTGTCTACAGTATTGTCATGCACATCAAGATTAAATCAAGGAAAGGTACCATGAAAGGCCACTGGCATGCAGATAGTCCCCAGTGACTGGAAAAGGGGAAACATTACACCTATTTTTAAATAGGGTAGAAAGGAGGACCCTGGGAACTACCAACCTGTCATCCCCACCTCTGTCCCTGGGAATATCATGGAGCAAACAGGCAAAATTACCATGGATAAGTGCAATTTCGCCACAAAAGGGAGGTTGCAAAACTGCACCAAGTGCTGTGTGCAAGCAAGCTCCTTGGTACCAGCAGAAATGTCATGGCAGTCAGGTGAAGTCCCCAGTGACTGGAAAAGGGGAAACATTACACCTATTTTTAAATAGGGTAGAAAGGAGGACCCTGGGAACTACCAACCTGTCATCCCCACCTCTGTCCCTGGGAATATCATGGAGCAGATCCTCCTAGAAGCAATGCTAAGGCACATGGAAGCCAGGGAGGTGATTCGAGACAGCCAGCATGGCTCCACCAAGGGCAAGTCCTGCCTGACCAACCTAGTGGCCTTCTCTCATGGAGTGACTACACAAGTGGAAAAGCAAAGAGCTACAGCTGTCATCTGTCTGGACTTCTGTAAGGCCTTTGACATGGTCCCTCACAACATCCTTCTCTCTAAATTGGTGAGGTTTGGATTTGATGGGTGGATTGTTTGGTGGATGAGGAATTGGCTGCATGATCGCATCCAGAGGGTAGTGGTCAACTGCCCAATGTCCACGTGGAGATCCATGACAAGTGGTGTCCCTCAGGGGTCTGTACTGGGAACAGCAGTGTTTAACATCTTCAGCAATGACACAGACAGTGGAATCAAACACACCCTCAGCAAGTTTGCAGACAACAACCAAGCTGAGTGATGCAGTTGACACACCAAGGGGATGGGATGCCATCCAGAGGGACCTGAACAAGCTGGAAAAATGGGCCCATGAACGTCATGAGGTTCAACAAGGCCAAGTGCAAGGTCCTGCACCTGGGCTCGGGCAACCCCCAGTATCAATACAGGCTGTGGGATGAAGGGATTGAGAGCAGCCCTGCCAAGAAAGACTTGCACGTGGATGAAAAGCTGGACATGAGCTGACAACATGTGCTTGCAGCCCAGAAAGCCAGCCATCTCCTGGGCTGCCTCAAAAGCACGGTGGCCAGCAGGTCGAGGAAGGGGATTCTGCCCCTCTGCTCCATTCTGGTCAGACCCCACCTGTAGTCCTGCATCCAGCTTTGGGGCCCTCATCACAGGAGACATGGACCTGTTGGAGCGGGTCCAGAGGAGGCCACAAAAATGATGTAAGGGCTGAAGCATCTCTCCTATGAGGATAGGCTGAGGGAGTTGGGGTTGTTCAGCCTGGAGAAAAGAAGGCTGCGGGGAGACCTGATTGCAACATTTCAGTATTTAAAGGGGGCCTATAGGAAAGATGGGGACAGACTTTTCAGTAGGGTTGTAGCAATCAGACTAGATAAAAGGAATTTTTTACAGTGAGGGTGGTGAAACACTGACACAGGTTGCCCAGAGATGCTGCAGATGCCCCATCCCTGGAAACATTCAAGGTCAGGTTGGATAAGGCTGGTCTGGTTGAAGATGTCCCTGCTTATTGCAGGGGGATTGGACTAGATGACCTTTAAAGGTCCCTTCCAACTCAAACCATTCTATGACTCTGTGAAAAAGTATGACATGAAATGTGAAAGGGAGATAGCTAGGATGGTACAATGAAGATGGCTGACTGACTTCCATTGA
Organism: Egretta garzetta; assembly: GCF_000687185.1. Classification (NCBI taxonomy): domain Eukaryota; kingdom Metazoa; phylum Chordata; class Aves; order Pelecaniformes; family Ardeidae; genus Egretta; species Egretta garzetta. The sequence continues at coordinate 266,696 of NW_009260592.1, read as the reverse complement.
AGAGATGTAGTAAATTACTTTTAAAGCAGTAGTATAGTAGAATATCATAGAAACATTAAGGATGGGCCTCTGAAGGTCACCTAGGCCAGCCGCTACTCAAACACTAGATCACACCAGCCATTGCTGACAAAGTGAATTCTCTTGCTAAGGCATTTTTGCATTTCTCAGGAAAACAAGGAAACCTTGGCTTTAAGGAAATGAATTAATAATTTTTGCCTCTCAAAGCATCATTTGTAATAGTGAATACTTCTTCCAAATACCAAAGTACAACCTGAATGAGAAACAAATTTCCAGTGATTATCTTCCTTTTCCATAGTATGTCACCATTTGTCAGCTTTATTACTCTGTAGGCACCGGTGCTAGTCTCAGGCTTTTACTGAGGACCAGATATTCCTATATAACTTGCTTGCAATCTATGGCCTAGATGCAAGCAGTACCTTTCCAGGAGTTAAGAGAGGCAATTGAACATCATCTTTACCCTGATTTGGTGTCCCACCCCGCCTCCAAAAAGTGAAGCTTTGTAAAAAAAGCTTTATAAATCATTCAAACAATATCAAAATTAAAAGGGGAGGGGTGGTAGATCTTGCTTGGATAAAATCAACAGTGTACTGACACTGAACTTCTTGTCACAAAAGCACATGGACAGAGAAAGTTCCAAACATTCAATGTATTTCTTGAAGGCAATTAATTTGTCTTCAAACCTCCTTCAGCTATTGAAGTACCAAACATTCAAACACTGTCATGTGAGGGTGCCAAGAAACTGCAGGGAATGTCATTTTAGCCTGAAATTAGGTAAAACACTTACAAAGTTAAGCAAAGCAGTTTTACTCCTATAGGTCTTTGTATGATTTCCATCTAAAGCCCTTCCTTGCTCTCTTTTGGTTTTCAAAACTTAAAGAGACAATTCCCCTGCTGTCTACCACTCACTGTGGTGCAATCTCTTAATTTGCATTAATAAATCCTGACACAGTCTGGAGCCCACAACGGTCTTAAGCAACAGACAAGCCAGCTCTGTTTATGTGAAGCTTTTTAGTTCAAACAGCTTAGCTGATAGTAATAGTGCTTGCTGATTGCAAATATCAGAGTACTGCCATGGGAAAGAGGTAGAGCCTGGGTACTGCAGGGACTACAGCTAATACACAAAGCCCTGCAGTGTTCCAACAGAGACATGACAACAGGATGAAGTACTGCAAGGAGAAAAAACATCACTATGGAAAGAAAGTATTCCATCTTCCACATTCAGCAGAGACAACAATCCTGTCCATCTCCACTGGCCAAGTCTCTCTCCTGCACAGTACTGAATGTTGCACACGACGACTGGTTACCAGCGCATTCAGATGTCTGGCTTACATTTTTAACTGGTCGTTTCAATAGCCAAAATATAATTTGCCTACGGTATCAGACTAGTTGTGTATGCAAACTCAGGACACGCACTACACTTACAATATATACAAAGCTTTGAAGCTGCATGGCAAGGAACAGCAAGGGCTCTTGCTCCCTAAGTGCAGGCAAGCCAGGAGCCAAGGGCAGCCCCAGCATAGGGCATACCTTTACCCATGGGGCACAGTCCCACAGGGGTGTCCTGATTTCAGCTGGGATAGAGTTAGTTTTCTTCCTAGTAGCTGGCACAGTGCTGTGTTTTAGATTTAGTGGGAGAAGAATGTTGATCACACCCTGATGGTTTAGCTGTTGCTGAGCAGGGCTTATACCAGTCAAGGCCTTTTCAGCTTCCCCTGCTCTGCCAGGGGCACAAGAAGCTGGGAGGGGGCACAGCCAGGGCAGCTGACCCCAACTGGCCCCAGGGCTATTCCAGACCATATGGCGTCATGCTCAGGGGGAGTTGGACAGGGAGAGTGATGACTCCTCAGGGACAGGCTGGGCATCGGTCAGTGGGTGGTGAGCAATTGCATTGGGCATCACTTGCTCTGTATACTTTATACATTCTCTTAACATTTTTTTCCTCTGCTGTTTTATTAAACTGTCTTTATCACAACCCATGAGTTTCACTTTTTTCCCTGATTCTCTCCCCCATCCCACTGAGGGAGGGGGGCAGTGGGAAAGTGCCTGGGTGGTGTTCAGCTGCCTGCCCGGTTAAACTACAACAAGGGGCTGTACATATCATGCAGAGCTGGGTGCCAGTGACAGGGTCCATCAACAGTGCCAGACACAGCAGGGAGCTCAGTCTGGAGCAAAAGGAGATGATGCCACAGATAGGACTGAAGGCAAGGCTACAATGTGGGTCCAAAGTCCATCCTGTCAGTAAGGCCAAAGGCAGGACTGGAGACAAGCTACAATATATGCCTGGGGTCCATCCAGGAAACACACGACTCACAAGCGTGTCCAAGACCCATGCAGGAGACAGGGCTGAAGACAGGGACATCTCGTAACACAGCTCAAACACAGAGTGGGTTCCCAGGCCTGAGCTGAAATGGGGCTCCCAGACCCAGGGGCATGGAGCTTGGGTGGAGGCTCAGGTGAGGCTCCTCAGGGCCATTAGCACATGTTGGAGCCCTTGGGTCCCAGATGCTGGAGCCTGCCTTATCCTTTTGCTTACGGAGCTTCAGAAGGCCATTTGGTATTGTCCTGTATTTTTTTTTTAAGTAAATGGCTTGAGAACACTGATATCAGGCTAAAAATGTACTCCAGGCTTTTCTAACCTTTGAAACTTACACAGAGGTATCAAATGGGTAGATTTCTTATGACATCTATGCACATTACTGCAGGCCTGTCAGATCTCCTGCGTTTGATTTCGTCTTGACTACTTGGTCCCCTGCCTGGAGACCTGCATCTCTCAGACCTTTAACACAGTGCAGCAGCCTCCATCTAGGATCTCACAGGCCATCTACAGTTCTCTTCCTTTGCTGGCAATCTGCCATGGTCTATGTCCGGTGCACAGACCCAGAGCAGGACAGGGGCTAACATGTGGTGCTTCCATTGGGACAGCAAGGAGCACCGCACACAGCAGAGCCTCGGGCACAGAGAAGCCCTCCTAGGCAATACAGCACCTGCCCACAGCCACACACTCTCACTCCCCTCCAAATAGTAGGACCAAGGGAATTTGTCAGGGCTCAAAGGTCAGCAGCATGAGTACTGGTTTTTGCATTCCATTCCTTTTGCAGTGACCATTCCAACTTGGTAAGATACCGAGGCATTTGTGGCAGCAAAATTGTCTAACCTTCTCAGTCACAGGCAGCATTAAGCTCTGACAGACGCTTGTGCATCACCACAGTCTGTATTTTATCAGCTGCTCTTAACAAGCTATTTGTAGCTTCCTAGTTTCCTCCAGCACGTTGCACATTCCTTCAAATTAGAGCATTGAGAGCCAGAATTGCTGACAGGTTTGTTCACTGCTCTTACCAACAATTTGCAGAGATTATAAGCCTGTCAGAAAGATACTGTTGGAGATTTAAGGGATTGCTTTCTAGAGTCATTCTGAAATGACAGTTAATGTGCAGATAGCTTTCCATCACACTCTCCCACCCAAAAAAGCTTCTTATGTACCGTAAAAGTATGCTGTATTTACAGAAAAAAACACTATATTATGAAACATGTTGTAAAGAAATATATATATTTCATACAATTCTACTAATACATATATTTTTGTTGGAGCTACAACTTTTCTTCTCATTCCCCTCCCACCATGAGTGCTATAGAAAAGGATCACCCACCAGACTGGGAAAGCATGACACATAACAGGCTTGTGGATCTAGTTTACACTGGCTACAGCAAGAAAAATCAAACATAAATCTCAGAAACTGTCTGTGGTTTGTTGCACTGCATTCCAGTTATGCAGAAACATGAGTATGACCTATGAACGATGGGCCAGAGGCTCCTTTGATAACGAAATTCAACAGCAGCAAATACATACAGACCAAACACTGGTTTCAGATAAGCAGTACAGTGGTAACATAACTGACATTTAGGTGGACTTAAGTTTCAGTGGTGACTTCCTCTTCAGTAGTATGTACCTAACAGCCTCCTTTATTTACAAGTTAAAAGTAAAAAATGAGTTGAATAATAGAGCAAAGGATACAGTCAAGTTTTACCAAATGCAAAATCGCTAGGTAAAACTGGCCTGGTTTTCTGGCATTGTCTATATACCAAAAAGCTCCACCGCAAAGTCAGGATTCTATAACAAGAAAAGTGAGAAGAACTCAAAATTCTTTTTGCTGTTGTCAATCTATTTTAGAGCACAGTTCTGGCAGCTGCACAATACATTTTAAATGAAGGGGTATGAGGCATTAAATAACAGGGGTATCATTTTTTTCATAATCTGACACTGTTTGGTTGAAAGAAATTCAACTGTACATGTGTGACTGTCTTGATCTATTGTTCCAGCACTGCAAAGGGCAGTCAGCCACCGAGAAGCAGCTGGGTTAGAACAGGAATTAATTCCTTAATGCCCAGCCGGATAAGAGTCTTAAACAGCAAGGTTCCTCACATCCTTTGTATGAAAACACAGTGCTCACAATTCATTGTAAGAATGATAAATAAGATCAACTTCTTGGAGTAGAACATATATTCACGGGGCTAAATGATGCTGTAGGAAAGAAGGAGCATCAGGGCAAGGGAGGGGCTGCTCAGAAGGCTGCAGGTTTGGGCTGAATGGATCCGAAGTGTGTCTTGAGTAGGTTTTATCCATACCCCTGGCCTTCTGAGATATATGTTTATTCACTTTCCTGCCCAGGGAGGAGCTGTGTTTTTGTCCTGGTTTTGGCTGGGATAGAGTTAATTTTCTTCACAGTAGCTAGCATAGTGCTGTGTTTTGGATTTAGTACCAGAAGAATGTTGATAACACACTGATGTTTTCAGCTGTTGCCAAGTAGTGCTCAGACTACTCAAGGACTTTTTGAGCTTCTACTGCTCGGCCAAGTGCATAACAAGCTGGGAGTACAGCACAGCTAGGACAGCTGACCCAAACTGACCAAAGGGCTATTCCATACCATAGAACGTCATGCTCGGGGGGGTTAGTTGGTCGGTCGGTCGTGGGGAGACTGCATTCGTTTTGTATATTCTGTATATTCTGTTATCATTCTCAATATTACTATTATTATTATTTTCTCTTATTAAACTGTCTTTATCTCAGCCCTCGGCTCTAACCTTTTATTTCCTTTCTGATTCTCTCCCCCATCCCACTGAGGGTGGGGGGAGTGAGCGAGCGGCTGCGTGGTGCTGAGTTGCCAGCCGGGTTAAACCACGACAGCTTTTAATCTTCCTTTGTTCCTTCTGCAGGTAATTTTGTTTAATTGGTGCTGTTTCCTCCTCAATAGCTGCGCTGCTTTGGGAGTTAGTCTTAGTTTTATGCACATAATTGTCAGCACCACCTCCTTCTGCAGTTACCAAGTACGCCCAGCCGTTTTCTTTATCCCTCTTTCCGCATTTTTCTTTCATCATATACTGGAATAGTGATGCAGCAGCTACATCTTTTTTATCCCCTTTTTAGCTATATATTTTGTCCAAACAAAGAACAGATGAGGACTGTGATTTTATTTTTTTTTGTCCTGCATTTTTTTGTGTGATAAAGCCTTGGGTGTTTTCATATGAGGATCTTTCAAAGTGGGTAAGTATATATGTTTTCTGCTGAAGTTGGTGAAAACTTCAGAGGTGATGAGGTCAGCCTGGGCAAGCCCGCAGCTTGATCTCCCATGGAGCTACTGATAGTAAAAATGAGCATTTTAATTGCTTCTGGTTTTCCTGCCCGTGCATGTATCCCCATCAGAACGATTCCTACTCAGAAGATAGCATTATCAGGTGTTAATTATTGGAAGAGCAGTCCAGGGACAACCAAAGGCAGACTTGAAGGGCCAAACAGTCATACGCATACACAAATAACTTTGAACTAAATATGTATATATTCTATTCTTGACTTAGTGTTCATGTTTGAACTACAGTACGGTTTTAAAGATGCAATCTCAGCAAGCATAACAATAGAAGCTTGTAAATTTTAAGAAAACGAAATTTTCATATCAAATCTTCATTGCAAGACAATGTTGTTGAACTGTAAATTTTCCTCTCTATCAGACATCTCAAGAGAATAGTTTGATCTGATTTCTAAAACACAAAGGAGGAGGAAGGCTTCCAGCACCCCTCCTGCCTTCTCCCACTCCCTCCCTCCATGCATACCAGTGATCTTAAGCTCTAGACACACCGTATGCTGTTCAGTGTCAGTAAATATGTACTGAGCTTTCTTTTGAGGTATCTAAATGCATTCTTAATCCTAAACCCCACACCTATCAATGTCAAGGGAATCTAGGTCCATCTCTTCCAGATTGCTTTCATCTCTGAATAAAATTTACACATTATGGTACACTGCAACGTGACGTTTATTAGAATAGAGCAAGCTGATTAAACATATAGATCATCCCTCCAGCTCTAATCAGATACCTCCTCTTCAAAATGCATGTTTTCATGACTCAGCCTCCAGTCTAAGTGAACAATACACACAACACGGAGTTTCTAAAATTCTTCATGCTCCTGCAGCTAATGGAAGTTCAAGCATTATCTGCTATGCATAAGGATGTGAATAAATTGCCACAGCTCAACCTCTACTCACTGAGTTCGAGTAATTACTTTCCCAGTTAGTCACTATAAAGCATTGCTAAAGAAAACATGGTATTTATGGGCAACATGAGCACATATGATGCTTTACTGTAGATAGGAAGTGGAAGGCAAATACAATAAGCCTTCCCCTTTAATTGAAGGATAAAGCTTGTATAATGCAGTTTCCCTAATAACAGGGCAGAGCAAGAAGGAACAGTGTTTAATGGTAATGGGTTTCTTTAAGGAACAGATGGATTTTTGCAAGTGTTTTTGATGGAACAGCGGGGTATTTTATATGTCAGGAAGTTCCAACCATAAGAAAGGCATGAGTGAAGTAGTTAAGAGTTCATAAAAGGTTTAATGCAAAGCTACAAAAAGTAAAAAGAAATAGTGCTGTAGGTTTACCAGATATTGGAATAGGCTCAAAAAGAGCAAATAAAAGAGAGTAAAGAGGAACCAGGAGACATGGTGCCATCCAGCCATGTCTATGGGGAGAGACAGATTCTTTGGTGATCCTCAGTGGAACGATGACACAACAAAGTTGTTACAATCAAAACGTTATTTCAACCTGGACCCTCTGCAGATCAGGTCATTTTACAAAACTAGTATCCAAGACCCTCCATAGGTCAGATCAACCAACAAGAAGAGTTGATACAGCAATATTCAAAAAAGGACAGTAAAAACTGAACTGCTGTATTACCTCTTACGAATTGAAAAGTAGCAAGAGAGAGCTTGAACTCAGCTGCAGTCTCCAAAAGTGTAGACAAAGGTCCCCACAATCACTTCTTTTGGTAGTGCCAGTGCATACTGCTGTGCGTCATGAGACCCTGATGCCACTTGTCTCTCCTGCCTTCAACGCATTGTTTTTCATATTGAAGGAAGAGCTGGTTAGCTCAGAAGAGGATTTACAAAATTCCAGGAATGGATGTCATAGGAGGACTCTGTGTACTTACGAAGGGGGTTGAAGGCGTCGTAAAATCTGTTCAGTCATGTTTCTCTTCCAAAGGACGCAACCACTGTTGTCGTGTTACAGCATGGGAGTGAAGATACAGCCATGAAACACAGAAAGAAAGTTAAGCACTGGCAGTCACACCTTGGGATCAAGAGCCCTGGGGGAGAGTGGGCTGGGTAACCAGAGTGGGACCGCAGTGGATAGAGCTCAGCATCAGCACCGACTTCCTTAGTGGCCTGTGTGGTTCTGCCTCTCCTGTTACTGCATTGTTCCCCCTTGGCTGCTGGCAGCCAGCTGGCAAGCCATATGGCTATTGTGCCTGGTAACCTGCCCAGTGTCACCCTCAGCCACTGCGAGCTTCAGCAAAGGCCTTTCTGCAACCCAGCAGGTCTCAGGCCATGGCTCAAAGCCTAGCACAGCCTGGGACAGAAGAGAACTGAAATTCCCCATCAGCCTTTAAACTGGGAAGGGAACAAAAGCCAGGAGCAAACCCAATGCAAAGCTTGCATTTTTACTCATTTGCTTCAGCTGTATGTGCATGATACAAGAGCTCTATGCAGAGCTGCTTGGTATGCTTTGACAGTGGGAGACATGGTTGTGAAGGATCCTGCCATTGATGGTATCAGATGACTTTGGGATAGAATTTGCACAAGAGATTGGAAAAATAATCAAATAAGTGCCACTGATTAGTTGATGATCTGCTTCTGAATCCCTATTTAAAATGCTGGCCCACCTTTCAAATGCTTCCCTCGTGTGCTGCATCCCATTTTGCTTAGTAAATGAGAAGTGTTTCAAGATACTACTCAAGTGCTTTTTCTCAGCAAGCTAAATGCTTTTTGCTGGTGATTGAGAAAGCCTTTTCCAGCCTCTGGCAGGAAATGACCAGGGCTGGCAGGTCAGACTGGGTAGAAAAGAATGAAAGTCTCCTCATATTCAATCAGCCCCCAATTACAGTTTATCAGCAAGAGAGCAGATAAGAAATTAGTTTCTTTTCAATTGAAGCTGTCTGCATACAACTGTATGAGCCTTGGTGCTCCATATCTAATAAATAACCCTTCGTATTTAGTTCCCTTGGAACAGTTTATCTATCTGATCTATCTGCTTCTTTTCATGGTCACAGGTTTCTTTAAATGAGAAAAAATATCAAATATACAGCCAATGAGAAATATTCTGTTTGTTTGTTTAAAGTTTCAAGAAAAAAATGCAGCTTTATTCTTTTACCTTTATTCAAGGATTTACCTAGCTTATTTCCCTTGACAGATAAGTTTAGTCTGTGATGAATCCATCATACTTTGAAAGCTAAACCTATCCAGACCTGGCTAAATCTATGAAACTTGAAACAGCAAATCTTTTCTCTTGAACATACTGTGAACTCAGATATTGTGGTGAATCTGTCTACTTTGCTGAATATTTCTCTAAAATTGTTTTGCTGCTGTAAATAACCTAAACTCCTTTTCCCCCTTCCTGAAATAGTTTTCAAGCCTACAGGGTAAGAACAGGTTATGTATTAGAATAGGTTATGTATTAAAATAAATGTCCATATTTCTTTTGAAATAAAACCGAAAGAAGTACTGAATTCCCAACTATTCAGATGCAGAAAAAATGTATTTTGCCTTTTAATCTCACATCAGCCAAAGCCTTACCCAGTAATCAGGAAAACACAAATTTTGGCTGCTGACAGAAAATGCCCAGTGCTATCAAATGTTTTACTCCTTGCTTTATGCTCTGGTCATGCAGAGGTACATATAACTGACAAGAACACACACCAAAAAGAGCACAGAAGGGTACAAGAAAGACTACAGAATTTGATTTAGACACTTCAGTAAAATTTTTTTTTCTCTTGATGCACATTCTATAGCTCAGGACTACTGCTTAAAATTAATGATATAGAAGCCCAAAAAAATAACTCCATTAACTCAGCTAACTGAAGCTACAGACATGCTTCATATGGGTATGCACATGCATGTGGTCCTTATTGAAATACATGTATTCAAAAAGAGGAAAATGTTTTCTGTTTTATAGAAATCTATCCCATAGCCACATGTATATAATATATTGAAATGTATACTTGCAGAATATATTTTACTGTGGATTATTCTGTAAACCTACATGGTCTAAAATATAGTATTATTTTAAGCTTTCCTTTCTGCACAATTTGCAAGTATTCAAGGGAGAAAAAAAAAAAAAGCGTTCCAGAAAGGAATTAGTTCAGTGACTTTAAAGCTTTACTTCAGCATATGTTCTCTGTGTGCAAGTGAAAAACTGCTTCTAATGATTAATAATGCCAGCCTTCCCAACCTCAACCATCCTCTGATTCTGAGACTATAATGGCAGCAATTTTTCTAGAAATAGAGAACATCTAGAATATAAATTTAAAAGTCCCAGCTGAAATGTTCATGGATAGATAATCTTGTGAGCAGAGCAATCAAGGTGCTCAACAGCAAGGACCATCAGTTCTCAAGCAGAAGCCAGGATCTCAGGAAGGCTGCTGGCACATACCTTTTTTAAGCTTAGCGGTGCTCAGCACCTGATGGGCCAGGAGGAAGCTTTGACATTCAGATCCTGCAGCAATGATAGCAGTGTTTATTAGTCTTGAGAGCGGGTCTTCCTCTGGCATGAACTGTCACAACTCCACTGAAATTAGTGGAGCTGTGCAAATTCCACCAGCACAAGGATCTCTTTGAGGTTTTGATGCTGGGAAGATGAGGAGCTAAAAAGACAGATTCTAGCAAGTTTAGCAAGGACAATGTCAAATTTGTATTGCATACTTTTTCTGAAAGAATTGTAGGTTTAGTTGCACAAATTGACTTTTTTCCTCTAGTAATATTTAATCGCTTTTTTGGGTGCAGAATATGCTAACTGACAATTAATCGGTCCTTCCCCTACTCCATATATCTTCCTCCCCATTCCTCAGGTTTAGGAAGGAAACAACTGCAGTGCTTTCCTCAACACAGGGATTTCCTGACCCTTTCTCTGGTCACAAGGGGTGGAGGAGACTCCTTCCAGCACTCTGAAGCTCCCAGCCATATAGGGCCATGATGGATGTGATTCAGATGAACTGTAAAATGTGGAAGCCAGTACAAAACCACTGCCAATGTCTCCTTTGACTGATGTGAGTCTTTGTGCCACTGCATCTGAGGGGGGACACCAGTCCCCATGCTGGATGGTGGAGAGCTGAGATAGTGGAAATGATAGTAAATTCCTCTCTTGTTTTTCCCCTATTTTTCATTATTATGGCAGAGAACAAAGGGGGTTTCATTCGTCCTGCAATACTCAGAAATACTGAGTATTTTGAATTTTCTGTGTAAATGCTCACGCTAACTGCTGACCTCAGTTGGTTTTTAGAAAAAAGAAGGTTTTATTCCCCTGGACTGTAAAGTGAATGCAGCTGGAGTTTTTCAAAGGTGCCATTAGCAGGGATTGGACACCTCAGTTTTTAAATCAAATCTTGGTCTGAAAGTCAGAGAAAGATGCAAAGCTCCATTATTCAAAGCTGTGCAGTTGTCCTTTGATCTATCACTGGTAATTTAATAATGGGCTTTGCTGGCTCTGGTCAATTATTTTCCATTGCTGTTTCTGTTCTAAATGGCTTCTTGCTTTTGAGTGTTTCATGCATTTTGGTGCAGCTTTCCCTGAACTACAGGGCTGTAGACAGCAAATTCAATGAGAGCAGAGACCTGATTTGCTAACATAATGTTGGCAGCTGCAGTTAAATGAAAGCCGCCGTAACAATGTGCTCCCTTTGCCCACAATGCTGCAGCAGTACTTCACTTTCCAGAGAAGAGAGAAAACAAAAACGTGACTAATTTTGAGCTGGGTGCTTGTCACTTCTGACTGGGGAAAAAGCATCCACCAAAATATAGGAGAGGTTTTAAAACTTTCCTCAGCAATGGTGCTGGGGGAAAACATGTGCTGCTTACATCATAGCAAGTTGAAAAAACAGCTCCCTGATGGTACCTGTAAATGCCCTGTTTCACAGCACATTTGCACATGGCAGAGAAGCTGTGCACATCATGGATCCTCATAGCAAGAGTGCCCTTGACTTCTGGAAGGTCATTCTTTCTGACCCTTCACAGTTTGTGAGAATTTTACTTAGAGAAGATCCTAGAGTGGTCCCAGACTCGGCCAGGCTCAGATGCATTCAATAGAATCATAGAATCATTTAGGTTGGAAAAGACCTTCAAGGTCATCAAGTCCAACCATTAAGCTAATACTGCCATCCCACCACTAAACCATGTCCCTAAGCACCTCTTCTACCCTACCTCCAGGGATGAGCACTACACCACTTCCCTGGGCAGCCCGTTCCAATGCTTGAAAACTCTTCCAGTGAATGAATTTTCCTGATGTCCAACCTAAACCTGCCCTGGTGCAACTTGAGGCCATTTCCTCTTGTCCTATCGCTTGTTACTTGGGAGAAAAGACCAACATCCAACTCGCTACAACCTCCTTTCCAGTAGTTGTAGAGGGCGATAAGGTCTCTCCTCAGCCTCTTCTTCCCCAGGCTAAACTGGAGAAGTTCCCTCAGCCGCTCCTCAGAAGACTTGTGCTCCAAACTCCTCACCAGCTTTGTTCCAGCAATACATCTTTCCTGCAGTGAGGGGCCCAAAACTGAACCCAGCATTCAAGGTGCAGCCTCACCAGTGCCGAGTACAGGGGAACGATCACTTCCCTGGTCCTGCTGGCCACACTATTCCTGATACAAGCCAGGATGCCATTGGCCTTCTTGGCCACCTGGGCACACTGCTGGCTCTTGTTCAGCCAGCTGTCAACCAGCACCCCCAGGTCCCTCTCTGCCAGGCAGCTTTCCAGCCACTCTTCCCCAAGCCTGTAGCATTCCATGGGGTTGTTGGGCCAAAGTGTGTCCCACGCAGTCCACAGACAGGTTGCAGGATAATGCAGGCAGGGGCTGGGTCGTGAGGCACTGCTTTCTCCTTGAGCAGTGACAGCGTCAACAACTGCCCCAGATCCCTGCTGCACAGCTGGGCTATGCTCTTCCTTCCTCCTGTTTCTCTTCCACCACCCTTCAAATCCTTCCTCTTGCTTTTCCTACCAAAAAAAAAAAATTAGTATCTGAAGTGAGGGTGAGGAGAAGAGGCAGACGAATGCCACCCTGGAAAGAAGTAGGGAATCACTTGGTTACCCAAGCTGAAGGGCTGCCATATGAGCAGACATTGGTTTAAACTACAAAAAATGCAGATGAACAGGGATGCCAAGTCCAGCTTCTGCTGGTTAAATGTTGACTTAGAAAATGAACTTTGCAGTTAGAATTTGCGATGTCTTTGTCAACAGGTTCAGCCAGGGCTAGAAGAAGCCCAGAACAGGTTTGAGGCCTGGGGTTATTCTGGTTTTGAGGAACCTAAAAACATAACTGCTTCCTGCTGTGTTAATGAGAACAAGTATTAAAAATAGCAGATGCTGGCTTTTTATAAAAGCATGGCTGCCTTTTGGAAGTGCACTCTGTGGTGGTTGCTCTGGTGGGCAAGGAGGGCAGTCTCTCCTGGGCAGGCACGTGGAGCTGACCATGGGCCCCTTGGGCTCAGGGGGACACATCCAGCAGGACCGGGGGGCTCCAGGAACCTTCCTTTCCCCTTGCTATCTCCCAAGACGTGGTAAGTGATTTACTCTTTTCCAGGAGATGGCGGCTCTGTGTGTTAGCATGGGGCTGAGGAAGATGCAGTGCAGGCTGTAAAGGACTCTGTGGCAGTCACAGACAGTACAGAGCTGGGTGGTGAGGTGTGGCCCTAAAATCACATTTTTGAAAACAAAACAAAAAAAAAAACCTTCCTCTTGTGCATAAACAAGCAAAATCTAAGCAAGAGTGAGGCATTGCCACCTGCAAGACACGATAAGGCACAAGCAGAATTACAAAGACCTTGGGAGGGACAAAAGTTTGGCTGTTTGAGAAAAACACCACCCTAGGATGAACCCCTTTCCTCCTGCTGGGATGTGAAAGCTGGGTGCACAGAGCTCATGCTTCTTCCACTTTTTGCCTTCTTACCCTTCTCCCAGTCTCATGTGAACACCTTGTATAACTTTAATTTCTTATGTCTATATCCACTTCTTCCTTGAAGTCCCCTGTGAAACCTGTGCTTCATTCCCCTGCCTGTGTGATTTCTTTGATTCCTTATTTATTCTGTGCCCCGTTCAGGTTTACAACCTCCAAAGGCCTTGAGGTCTTTTGGTTTGGGTATCCCATAAGAAATACTGATGGATATGACATTGTAACTAGAATTGTAGGATTCCCACTACTTCCTCATTTTGCCTTGAATATAGAAAGGATAAAGTTCTCTTTTTTTTTTTTTTTACAGAGTTTTACTGTCATGTTCCAGACAAACCACTGAGTACTTATGTAAGACGTTCCAGTAACAGTGCCTTGCTGGCTTTAAAAAAGTCACTTCCTGCACTCTATTCATAATTTAAATTAAAAATATTGATTGCCTGCTATGAGACCTAAAGCACCTACTTCTTATTAAACCTAATTAAAAAACATTATCAAAGAAGACTTGAAGAATTCAATCTTATTGGACAGATGGAAATTTCTTGCCAGTAACCTACAGCCACAGCTTGTTAAAGTGTTAAATCCTATGGGGTGTGGGGCATAAACATCTAGTTCTGCAAGTTCAAAGCAGATATTTTCTTGAATTTAGTTGATTTTAAAGTCTAACTCAATAGCTGCGTGATTTAAAATTGAGAAGTTATTAGAAGCACATTTACTTTCTATGCTGCATGAATGAGGTGACAGGGAAGTATATTTTCTAACCTAAAATCCTGAAGGATGTGATGACTGAAATTGCTTTGTTTACATATGTAATTTTTCTTGTAGAATAAGTTGATTAAATTTAAAAGCAAAATATTTTGATTACTTAAGAAATATCAGACTGCATGTAAATTATATGCAGCTATCATGTTTTAAAAGGATTATTTTCACAAAATTTTTTTATATATTAAATAATAAATAAATTATTGAAACACATATTTGAAAGATGAAAAATTATTATACCAATTTCAGGGATTATACATGTTGATTTGCATTCATGGTTTAAGTGAGTGATTTGAAATCAATTGAACAGAATTGAGTCACCTTGAATGTCCCAACCATTTGCTCTTAACTAGCTCAAAACTGAGCCTAGACTCAGGAAATGTATACACATATCAAAAGTGAATCAATTATGACAGACAGAACTTTCCAAATGTCCCTTCCTTTTCAACCCCTTTTCTTTCAGAAAAGTCTCACTTAGTGGAATATTTTGTGAGTGGATCAGTTGATATATTTTTTCCTTTTGAACATGTTTCCATCTAAAAAATTGCTATTATTTCCCCTTCTTTTAACTTGAAATTTTTTCCTTCATGGATAACCCACCCAATATTTGGAGAAGAAATACCTAAGATCCACCTCAGACCTGAATTTGCTAAGAGGTTCTGTATTTTTCATCAGTGAAAAAGGTTTTGGCCATGCTAAATCTGCAACATACAGTAGATTGCTAAGAACCTGATTTTAAAAATGGAAAATTAGGTCATGCATCAACATTCTGCTTCATTTTTTCAGTCTTATCTCAAAAGCTACTGTACTATGTCCTTAATCCTGTGGGAATGGATGGTTGTTAACCATAAATTGTCCCTATATTTATAAGCCTTGCTCTCAATATAAATTGCCTCCTTTTTTGCCATAATCTCTCCCTCCTTGAATTCCGTCTTTCAAAACAAAACCAAAATGACCTAGGTATTCACAGCTATTACCTGATTCATTATCCGTCTACTGCTAAGGTCTTTTCTAAACGGCTTCAATGGTATTAAAGAATCCATAGATATGTAAGACAGATGTGATTGGGGGTGTCAGTTATGGTCATTTAATAATATGCACGTCCACCCTTTTGTAGACAAACCAATGAAAGCTGCTAGCCTAAATTAAGATTTGCTTCGGTCTAGTCCCACTCCTGCAACTACAATTATGCTTTATAGCTGGCTTGCCAAAACCTAACACAGAACATTGTACATGTTTAACACAGAGACTTTTCAATTAATGTATAATTTTTATAGATACACTAGAGGGGGGGGAAAGCTAACCTCAGTTTTCTTAAAGGAAAAGAATTAGGAGTCTGTAGGAGTCTGCTAGATGGCCATATCCAAAACATAGCTAAAATTCACTAGGTTGTTTGGAAGCCTCTCTTCCTATTAAAACCTGCAACTGATGAAGTCCAGGCTGCTGGTGAAAGGGAGCAGGCAGGAATGTGAGATCACCTTGCTTTTCATTGTTAAATCTGGCAGAGTATTTTGGCTGTGCAAAGAATGCCCAGCTGGAGAGCAAACGCATGCCTGCTCTTGCTGAGGGGTACATCAGATGCTACCTGTTAAATGCTTTGCAGAAGTTCTCTTTAACTTGGTCTGTTGGCCTGCAGCCAAACAACAGACTTGTTATGGGTTTGGGCAAGCGAAAAAGGAATAGCAAAGGGGTAAAAGGATGAGGCTAATTCTGCCATAGAAAGTATTGAAGGAGACAAGCAGAAGTAGTGGTAGCTGTAACTAAAAACATTTCAGACAGGACATTTTAAAAAGAAATATTTGTCTTTTTTAAATATCAGGTGTGTAGAGTCCAGCTCTCTGCTTTACTTCCATAAGTTCTGTTTTCAGCAAACACTCAGAGAAATTACAGTACACAGATTCAAGTAGAAAATTTGTTCAATTTCTGGGTCACAAAGCCTGGGGAAAAGTCCCTTCTTCCCCTATTGAACCCATGCTAGGCTTGCTGACTTCTTTATTATATGATGTACCTGAAAATACAAATGCCAGCAGGACTAAATAACAAGCATGGATGGAAATAGCCATTTACAGAGTTGCTTTGGCTCAAGCAGATTAAAATGTGGCTCACAGCAGTGACCTGACCATTTCAAACCAGCTGCAGGAAAGTCTAACTCATCAGGACAACATCTGCTCACTTTTTTGTTTCTATTTAAAAGACGAAACAGTATAAAAATAATATATCCCAACCCAAGACAAGAGAAACATCTACCTCTAAATCTGTTTTGCTATTTGCAACACTATTTTAATGCTCTTTCCTCATGTTTGTTGAGTGACAGCAATGTATATCAACGCAAGTGGCAAAAACCAGGTAAAATCCCTGGCCCCACCTGTCTTGCCCAAAAAAAGCCCATCCTCGGACTCATGCAGCCGCAGGAGGGATCGCTGGTTTCTGGGGGGCAGCCAGCAGGGAGCTGAGGTCACACACAGCCAGCCCATGCACTGCTGTCAATGCACAGAACGCAGGGAACTAGGCAAGAAAGGAGAGGGAACAAAAGGTCCATTTTCTTGAGCAGTTCTTTTAACAATCACGAATCACGCTGGTCACCAATTTTACACCAACTGCAGTCAGTGCGTGAAGCTAATTTGTTTGTTCAAGTCACCATGTATCTGCAGCATGAGAATTACATGCTTTGCACTGGTTCATTTTTGTCATATTTTTTCCTGATGATAGCCTGTTCTAGTGAGTAAGCTTCCACACTGTACATAACCTTCCTGCAACAAAATGCAAGTAGACTGGCATCATTAAACAAGCCTCATTGTCTTCATACCAACAACGATCTCATCTGACATCAGGGACTGTAACTGCTGCTAGATGAGTTTCTCCTGCTATATTAGACACCACTGATTTTCCTATTTGTTCCATGCTTTCTTTCACAGAAGAGAAATTGCTTCATTTTGCTTGTTAATGCTTATGGCAGAAGCAGTTGAATTTGTTCAGGAAAAACAAGTCAAAATACCTCTGTATTCTGTGTTCAGAAATCTACTGAGAGAGCAGAAGCTGTTACTTTTTTAATAATTAATTGTGATGGCCACACGTTTCTGAAAGCCAAAGTAATATATTCACGAGACTACAAAAAAACTAAGACTGAATGTCCCCTGTATTGTCCCTGTCTAGCAGTTTGTCAATCTGTGTGCAGTGAATCACTGGTGGGCCATAAATTATGAAATGCTACAACTGCAGAACATTATGAAAACACACAAAACTCCCTGTGAATGGGAAAAGAATAAAACTGGGGAAGATGAAAAGTAATAGACATTGAAAGCATGCCAGCTTGCATTCTGTTGAAAATGAACACTACAGAGTGAGCATTGGAAAAATAGTATATAGATTATTTTCAATAAAATTAGACCATCTCAGGTAATTTTTTAAAAGTCTTAGGTGGCCCTTTGGTTGATAAAGGCTGTGGAGTGCCAGTAGATATCACAGCCTTGACATGAGCAGCCCAAACACAAAGGCAAAGGGTAGCTCTGACCAGGTGTGCTCAGGTGTTTGCTCCATTCGGATCTTGCTGCGCCTGCCACAGAGGCCTGATACTGGGGAGAGAGGCATACATTAAAGGACAGACTGTTAAAGATAGAGGTGCTGAATTTACTTGTTCTCTGTACTGGTCTGCCCTCATTGTGGCACAGTTTATTTTAGCTGACTGAAATGGCCATTAGCAGCTTCAGCAATACACAAGGAAAGAGATGGAGTGGTTGGGCAAATATACTGTGTACCTGAAATATATTATGGGGAAAAAAAAAACCAAACCAATATTCACATAACCAAGAGTAAGAGAAGGTTTTGTTCCCTTTTCTTATTTACTTTTGTTTGTATATTGCTACTAAGATCTTGTTAATAAGAACGTTCAGAGAAAGTTTGTACAGTTTTATACCAGTGGTTACAGTTGTCCTTGCTCCCATTCTGAAAGCTCTTAAATTTTTTACAGTACAACCCATAAGGTCTTGCAAACAGGAAGAGAGACAAATTTAAGAGAAATGTGCAAAGATCTATATTTGATTAAGGAAAACCATTAACAGGTTGCTCAACATCACATGAATTAAGTTATCAGGTATTTATAGATAATATACTCACAAAAAATAATTAAACATGATTAACTCCATTGTTTGTTCTTTTAGTTTTGCTCATACAGAAATGAGCATTTTAAGCTGTTTTATATAGCAAAAAGATGACATATAAATAAGGGGTCATAAGAAACATAGAACTAGTTAATTCTGCAAAAACACTCTTTACAGATGGTCACACTCTGAACTGATGCAGATGTTCACAAGAGCTAGTTAAGACTGGTGGAAAAGTTAAACAGTCTCCTCTAATCCTGAAGCGGAGCCTATACTAAGTGACATGGGCAATCAGCTGTACCCAGAGATGAAGAACAGGAGATGGGCAATGCCAGTGTTCATGAGCACCCAAAACCAGAATGTATTCACCAAACGCCTAGGAGAAAATGCCCGATGTGACTTTCCAAAGCCAGTGGCAGTGCTACGGCATCAGGAAGAGGTGGGTGTCAAAATGGCACAGAGTATGTTCATTAATAGTTTGTGAGCAGGAAAAAGAACTGAAAAGTTCTCAATAATTCATTAACAATGACCAGTTTAACTTTGCTTCCCAGTAACACATATTGCCATTTGAACTGCTGTATGAAAGTGCATAAGGAATGCAAGTACCACAAATGCTCCATTTCCATACTATCCTGCTCTGAAAACTACCCCTCCAACCCAAAGCTGCAAGTAGTAAAACACAGATTAAGAGACCTGCACCCTGAACCGTTTTCACTGAAGTGGCCCATTTTGACTGACCTCTCCTAGATTTTTATAGGAGGGCACTTTTGATATACCACTACCTCAGAGAGGCCAGACTTGACAAGGCATTACTGGAAAAAATACTGTTGGGCCATTTACCAGCCCTCCTGTATAATGAATACTGTTTGCAAATGACTGCTGGTTACATGACACTGCAAATCCCATACAAAGGAACTTCACTGAACTGTAAAGCAGCCTTACCAAGGATTAAAACGGAGGGACATGGAGGTTTAAACTAATGTTAAAACTTTAAATTACGCAGCTGCAAGACACTAGAGTAAATCTGGATACAGCAATGTGAAGCAGCTATGTGAGCGTGATGCCTTGACTTCCGGGGCAAAAAAATGAAAAGATACAACCCAGAGAGGTCTACATTCAGCTGCCATTCTAGGTGGAAAAATATTTCCCTTGGTTGTTTCTTTTTCAGACGCCTCCCTTAGATTCAGCTTCTGACTTGTACAATTTACAGTTACAGCAGTTTTGTACTAAAAACATAAGACTTCAAAGCTGGGCAGTGTAGCACATTCATCAGAGTCTGCGTCTGCTGGCGTAGAGATAGCCATGCAGTTCAGCCAACCTTGTACTGAACCCATTTGAATTAATGTGGTCTGACTGCCTGTCTGCCAAGTCTTGCAGTTACAAGCCTTCATCCAAACTGTGGTAAGTGGAAAAGACTAACTGGATCCAGTTCCAGATACAAACCATTCATCTCTAAGGGGTGTGTTCCAACCTGCAGGGTATTGCACCCACAGAGAATTGAAGCATGGGTATCTATATAACAGATGACAAGTAGAAAGAGAGGAACCTAAAGAGCCACGGGCTCCTGGTTCAGTGCAGGCAGATAGCCCAGCTCTTGGTCTTCATTTGGCACTTAATTAAACTATGTGACTTTCTCTTGCCTGAAGATTTGACACTGCACCTGAATAATTCCTTTCCTAACATTTAGCAACAGAGTAAGAACACCCTTCCTCCTGGTATTTTAAACCTTCTACCACTCATGATGACCATAAATTTTAAGATGACAGATTTTGCTCTGAGGAAAGGATTTGGTGCTTTTTTCCAGCATGTCCTGTTCCATCTTGCCCCCTGAGACTTCTCACCAAAAATTCTTGTATGCAAATTTGTATCTCTACAAGTGAACAGAGACAAGGCATTTTGCCTCAGGCATCACTATTGGGACCTCCTTCATGCACGCTATAATTAGCTTCCCAATTTCTGCTAAGTTATATCTCTAACATATAAAAGCAATAGTAGGACACTGTCAAAATGTTTTTAAAAAATTAATCCCATCTAGTTATTAAAAATGCCAGCATGAATGATATGTCTGAAAGCTGATGTTTACTTCATCTAATGCTAGTGCTGAGTGCAATAGGAGAGTTCCCTACAGCTCCTCATTCTTCCTTTTTCCAGAGACTGACTATATCCCAGGCTTGTTTAACATTTGAATTTCATCCTGCTGCAATATATTTTTTATTAAACTTTTGTCTGGCTGGGGACAGGGATTAAGTGCTGACATTCTCTTGCATTCCTTCCTGCTGCTCTTATACACACTGGGAAAACAAACAAACAAGCAAACAAACAAACAAAACCCAGAGGAGATGTGATTCCTATCAATTTTCCTATTTTGATGGGGAAATAGAAGGAAAGGAAGAAGGCTGCATGGACTGTCCTGGCCATTACTGCTATCAAAGGATTAAATATGATTTGCTTGCTCTGCCTTGTGACTCTGATCACAGGAGTATCTTCAAGCTTCAGGAACAACATTCTTTTTATCAGTCTTCTAGGCTTTCAAGTAAGTTCAAGCGAAAACCCATTTTCTAGTGCAACTGCTGCAGGTCTCTCACCCTTCTAACTGCCTTCTGATGAGCAGCTAACTAGCCCCACAGCACAGACAAACACTCCTCACCAACTGGGGCCCAAAGTGCTGCCATGCTTGTGAGGAAATAATATCTCACTTAGAACTAACTGATTCTTCTTTCAAGTAATTCAAATATTTTTTTCAACAAAATTGACTGAATTAAATGCATATTTTTAAATTTCAAATTACAATTTCAATATACAACAGAAGTAGCTACTTTTAGATTTTGAATTCATGCTTCCCCTGACATCATCCTTTTTTTGCTTTTATATGTGCTTGCTCGGGAAAAGAAGGATGAATTTGCAAGGAAGGAGGAACGTTTTGTTTTCTCCTTTCCTCTTCCATTCAAAGGCACACAGGACATGCACCTTATTAATGATCCTTGCAGTCTTCAATGCCAGGTGTCATACGTATGTCTTAATCTGAATAGCTCCTACATTCTGGTTTTATTTAAAATTTACCTTGCAGGAGAATGGCAGCCAGCTGTGCAGCTATCAGTGCCTTGAGCTCAAGAGCAGGATGCTCTGGCCATGATGTAGCAACCATGGGTATAATGATGAGTCGCACTCTGTGTATGATGCTGTGGGAGGAAGCCAACGTGCTTGGTTTCAGATGCAAACCCTTTAAATTGAAGTGCTTTCCTTGGGGCTCTAAACCAACACAGACAAGGTTACTTCCTTTGGAGAGGCTGGCATGTTTGCGCACAGTTTCCTGGGGAATGACATCCAGAAGAAGATATAACCAGTCAAGTCTATAATAAGCAGCATGTGTTATGGATCCACTCTACAGTCTTACTGACAAATTTTCATTACAGCAACTACTGTCCCTATTCATAAGCAGTGATGCCAAAACCCAGTAGCCTTCCGGAATAATAATCATAATAACTCTCTTTAGAACTGTAGATTTACCAGGCTACTTTGCAATACAAGACTAAAATGGTAAAACTCTACAAGTACATTTTACAAATCCAACAAAAGGAAAAAAAATGCAAATCTTGATTCTGGCTGTAAAGACTTCTACTGGAGTTATATATGTGAATTATTTTGCTCTCTATCATAATTTACTCTGTATTACATTATTTCACATTACCATTACTGCTACTAATCTTCTGCATACAATAAATCCTAAAATCCACCAAAGAAAGAAAAGGAAAATTTCAATCGCTCAATAAACAGGAAGCTTTCCATGCAAGGAGAGCGCTGACCATAACCATCCTTACTTGTTGAAACACAGTGGCAAAAGTTTATTGAATTATCAGTGAAATTACATCACTTTTTTTTTTCTCTCTTTATCCATCAAAATTGGAAGGAAGTTCTTGGAATGAAATATAATTGTTTCTCCTTCCAAGGCATATGTCACTATCTTTTGCTTTTTGTTTTTTGGTAAAATACAGCTACTGAAAATTAAAATGTTTCCAAACCAGAGAGGTGAGTCATGACTGGGACTTTAGGTATTTGAGTGAAATAAAAAGAGGTCTATGTGACGTATCAGAAAGCTATTGCTGATCACTGCCATGCAAGTGCATTTCTGATTACCACATAATTCACTGCTAGTTTTCTCTCTCAGCAAGTTATCACCTTTGTCTTCAGCCACCTAGTAATGTCTCCTAGGGCAGCACTAGACTGATTTCGATGTAAATAAAAAACTTGTAAAAACAAGCCCTACTCATTTTTTTATTTACAAAATACTTAAATTCCAAATGGAATTTATCTATTTAATCTTCACATGCTTTTCATAAACACTGTTACTGTCCAGATACGTAAATCTCTTACTTTGCAGTGCAACCGATGCCGTTTTCTGCGGCCAGCATCACAGCACCAATGCTCAGCAGCAGGCAGGTACTGCAGGATACCCACCGGCAGCTGGGAACTGTACAAGAAATCATGCTCTCAAATCAGGTCCCTTACGCAGCTGCCCACACCTCAGGTGATATCCCTGCAAAGGCAGGGGTTGAGCCCCATGTGCATCGGGGGTGGGTGGTGGAGAGGCACATCTGGAAGTGCTCATCTCTCCTGTAGCTAGCTCTGCTGTCCAGAAACTCTTGTGCCTGGGCAGTAATGTGATGAGGAGAAAGTGGTTTAGCCAAAACACCATTTCTGTATAAAACACATGATGTTTTTAATGAGATACTGTAAAATTCTATAACATCGGTAAATTATTTCAATTCTGAATGTGGCTAGTGCCTTCTGCATGTCTATTTTCACAGAATTTCATTATGTCAATGTTAGCAATGTGTTATAGGACATAAACTCTGTAAGTCACTAAACACAGCTGCAACTTTGTATTGCTTGAAATATTTTTCTCCACTGAGTGGCTCATAAAGGCTGCTTAAACATAGGTAAGATGAGATGAAACCTGTGTTTCATTTTAACAACTTAAATATTCTTTTTATATTGTTACAGTGACCTTTTACAACAGACCACATTCTGTTGTGATGCTATGAAAACTTGTAACATTCTCAAGAAGATTCCACACACATTAACTTAAATTCTGTGGGGAAGCATTTTTTTGCCTGTCCCTACTAAAAAAAGCCACAGCTATGTAAAGGGGTTGATGGAGAGACAGAGAATGCTTGTTGCCCTCTGCTTCCCTTGCTGAAGCCAGACAAGAATTTGTGCAAATACAATTTTTTTTTTTAAGCTTTACAGAACTGCAGAAGAAAATGAGGCTTTAAAGACAGATCTCACAGTAATTTCACTGTAGTGATTTGGAAAAACTAGGGAACTTTTATCTGGCAATTTTGAGCAATTGGCTGACTTGCACACAGGAGAGGGGGAAAATAAATTCTGAGGGCTACTGAAAATGGTGTTTTCAGGCAACTAGCCCAAGGATTTTCACAGTACTGTTTGTAATTGAAGTACAGTGGGGAAAATTGCCTCTTTGACCTGTATGGTGTTTTGATTAAATATGCATGCATTGAATTATGACAAAATAAGGTAGCACATCAGCTGGCTCAAGACATAATAAACTAAATTCATGCCTTCTTCAACTCTTGTGAAGACAGCAGTGTTCCTCAATGGACTGACTTGATCCAATGAGTTTCCTGCCTTTGTTTCATCCTTCATACATAAGATGGCTAAAACAGGTCATTAGACTTTGTGAGGAAAGCTTTGAACCTGGGAGTTCCCAATTTTACCTCCAAGTCTATTGCCATCTAACCACAAATGCACATCACAGGAATAAAGACAAATGTGACGTTAAAGAAAATGGCTGTGTATCCTAAATGTAACTGCTATCAGAAAGGACAATCTCTGCATCTATTTTATAGTTAAACAGGCTTTGATGATTTGTCACAGATAGTTTTCCCTCTTAAAGGGTAAGAAAAAGCTAGAGTCGATAAACATTGCACGCCCTCGGACATTAAAAGCAGCGAACCAAGCCCAGCCCAAAAGTGCGTTACTGTCCTGCCTATGTTAGCTGTCCTGAAAGCATGAATGACGCTGGTGGATGCAACCAGCAGTTGTCAGCACTCCTTGGCCAGAACTGCAGGCACCCCAGGGAGTCCAGACAGTCAAGGCTGTTTTGGACAAAGAGACGACCCCTTGCAGATGTGTGCCACTAAGTCAGTAGCATCACTTCCAAGGCTCAAGCCAGAGGCTGGGAGAGAGCCCATGGATGAGCATTCAAAGGCAGGAGGAGAAGCCACCTGCCTGGCTTGCATAAAGCTGGCAGTAGCTCTTAGGACTGTGTATAATAAAGACAAAAGTGCAAAGTGTGCTGGAGGCAATTTTCAATGGGCAGTTCAACCAGATCAGACCTTCTGGGGTCTGGCCTGAGGTTTACAACAATCTGCTCAGTGTGATGAGAGCAGTTGTCTCCATTTCAGGAACAGAAATTTCTGAGACTGCTCTTTGGTGTCAAGCCTCGTCTCTGAAAGCAGGCTGAGCTGCTTCTCTGTCCTGAATGCTCTCAATTTCTGACTGTTCCTTTCTGGCCTTCAAGAGACTGCAGGTGCCAAAAAACTCCTCCAGGGCAAACCCCAAAGACTATCACCGGCAGCTCACCCCCAAGGGCCTTTGTCTGCACAGTCCCACGTGAATTGCCCATGTTATTCACCACATATGGGAAGCTAGAGAAAAAAGACTGGAAGGTGATGGAAGCCAAAGGGCTGCCAATTTGAAGGCAACATCCAGACTGGCATTTCATCTGTACTAGACATGACTTTTCCACAGTCTCTGCCTGAGATCAGCCTCTGGATGACAGGCAGCCAGCCAAACCTGGGTCCAGGCAACACCTCTGTCGTGGTTTAACTTGGCTGGCAACTAAGCATCACGCAGCTGCCCGCTCACTCCCCCCCTCCCTCAGTGGGATAGGGGAGAGAATTGGAGAAAAGAAAAAAAAGTAAGACCTGTCGGTTGACACAGAGACAGTTTAATAAGAGAGAAGAATAACAATAGTAATAATAATAGTGGTAAGAGAATATACAGTATATATAAAACAAGTGATGCACAATGCAATTGCTCACCACCCACTGACTGGAGCCCAGCCCGTCCCGAGCAGCGATCACTCTGCCTGAGCTGCAATCACTCTGCCTGCGACCGACCGACCCACTAACCCCCCCGAGCATGACGTTCTATGGTATGGAATAGCCCTTTGGTCAGTTTGGGTCAGCTGTCCTGGCTGTGCTCCCTCCCAGCTTGTTATGCACCTGGCCAAGCAGGAGAAGCTCAAAAAGTCCTTGAGTAGTCTCAACACTACTTGGCAACAACTGAAAACATCAGTGTGTTATCAACATTCTTCTGGTACTAAATCCAAAACACAGCACTATGCTAGCTACTGTGAAGAAAATGAACTCTATCCCAGCCTAAACCAGGACAACCTCTGAGTGTGGTCCACGTGCTGTATCTGATGGTTCAGATGTCTGTCTGAAAATCCAAGCCAGCTTCACTTTATCTGGCAGCATTCTTCCAAAGCTCACCTAGAAATAAATATCTACTGAGATCTTGACTTAAAAGACATAACGTTTATATGTCAAATTTAATAGCTTCCCAAATATTTCACAACACACTTTGGTTCAAAAGACTTCTGCTTGGACCATAGCAGTTCAAGCAGAGGACCATTATATCTATTTTCTTTTGTCACCAGATAGTTTAAAATCATAACCAGCCACTTAGATGCCAAACTGAAAAACGACATTTTCCTTTTGAGCCACTTGAACAAGACTACAGTATAAGCTAACTCTGTCCTACCAAGCAGATTTCAGTTTAAAGATTGGATTGCTCATGACATTCCCTAGTGAGGGTATGTGTGAAATGGTATAGCGTATGCTGTATGATATTCACTCCAGTCCATTCTGTACCAAATCCCTTAGGCCTATGTCCACCCACCGAAACAGCCACATTGGGGATGCCAAGAAGTAGGAACAAGGTACAGATAGGCCACAGATAACACCTTTAGCTCACATCATCCTGTGTGTAAGTTACGGTTCAGTAGAGTGGGTGTAAATAGCTCTGAAATGTGAAAGTCGATTTGAAAGGATTGTGTTGACTCTGCCTAATAGCAGAAGATGCTTCAAGTGCTGTTTAGTACACATAATAAAACAAGATGTTATTACAGCAGGAGCAGATACTGACCTCTGCTTGTGCTGGCCAGCATTTTCATTACAAGACTCTTGTGCCTTTTTCATTTGTCTGTCATTTGTTTGTTTGTTCGTAAAAATATTTTTTTTCCCCCTTTTAAGACCCTCACTATTTTCAACACGTCTGTGAAGACTGCAGGAACCATCTGGATGGTCATGTGCCTTTTCTCATTTTTTGTAGTCCTATCAAATTTTGTTCAGGTTTAGTAATTTTTAAAATATTTTATAATCCATCTGTTTCCCGTCACTCATCTACATGCTGCAGGACAATGCTGACAGCCTGCCAAGCTGACTTGGCACAGACATCTGCAAGGCTGGGATTTGTGGCCACATGTAAGTGTTTGTGAAGGTTGAGTCTCCAGTCCTCAGTGTGCCTGAGCATTTACCTTTTCTCTTAATTGAGAGACGTATGAAAACACCAACAAATCTTCTGCCACTCACTGCCCAAGTCAAGAAGCCACCCCACTAAGTCAAATAGTTTAGACTACATTCTTGCTATGGAAAGGACCGTGCACCAAAAGGTTTTTTTCCTTCCAGTCCCGACAGAAGGAATTTCATGCTGCAGCATTGCCCCTCTTTGTGGCTGGAAGTCACATAGGCTGCTCAGAGGGAAGAGGAGCTCCGCTGTAGGCAGCAAGATAAGGTGAGGCTCACAGCCACATACACCCAAGCAGGGTGACCTGGGCTGAGATCCAGAAATACTGAAGATACTGTATTTTTTGAAAGTATGAGAGGTGTGATTGTTTTTAAACTTTGCAGACCCCCGCTAGGACTGTTGGCATGCAACATGATAGCCATTTTGGATTTTCTCCAGCCGTATCCAAAGAGGTAATAGTCACCCGTACTGTTAAAATTGCTTCTCTGAGCAGCTATGAAACAGAAATTCACTCCCAGCATCCTTTTCTGTTTCTTCTCTCTGAGGGATGAATTTCTTGGTTACGTGTTTTAATGCAAGATTCACAATGTTGCCCTGAGCAATGTTTGAAGCTGCAGATTCTGAAGACCAGATTCTTAACTATGAGGAGATTGGGGGACATTTGTTTGGGGGATTTTGTTGCTGTTTCTACCAGACCCTACAGCATGTTTCTGTCAGGATGGGAATGTCAGGGAAAAGTAGGGAGTCTTAACCATTTTATGGGGAAGATGTCTACTTACATAGGCGAAATTGCATGGTCACAAAATCCATTTTGCGGTGTGATCCAATATAGCTTATGCCAACACATCTTTCCCTTTTTCCTGCCCCTTTGTCTCCCCAGCCCCAACCATAAGTACAGTTGGACAGTGTAAGTGCGCTTGGATTGCTCTGCCAGTACTTCTTGTCAGATGGGTGATTCAGACCCAAATTCAGCCTGGACTGGAGCCACAGAGCAGAAAAAATTCAAAGTTATGAAACTTCCGTCTTGTTTCACAGGAGTCTAAAGAAGCACTTTAAAGGAAGGTTAAAGCCTTTATGCCCATCTTTGGTATTCACAATCGACTCAAGTTGTTAAAACTCAATTTTCTGTGGCTCTGCTTAAAACATAAAACCTTTTCCTTTCTATTTGGGCTTTTCGTTATTCATTGCTTGTGCTTCCACAGGTCCTTTAAAAACGAAATGAAGCGCTCTAAACTGTGAGGATGTTGCTCGTTAGTGGAGCAAATACAATACTGCAACCAGCCACAAATATTGATTTAATATAGAATTGATTTTTCCCTTAAAGACCACTAAATCCTCTGTTTGGTTGGGGTTTTTATTAATCTTGGTGGAAATCAGATTAGGAATTTTAAAACTACCACACAGGAACAAAAAGAGTCGTCTTTTACGGCAGGCCGGTTCCTCCGCGTTGCAGAGTTTAACACAAGGGAGAAAAAAGGAGAAAGGCACCGGAGGGAGCGAAAAACGAGGGGCTGCCCAGGGACTGGCTGTCCCCGGGAGGTCGGGAGCGGCAAATCCTCCTCGGGGTGCGGAG
>NW_009260592.1:237031-237446 GCF_000687185.1 Egretta garzetta | reverse complement strand
GTGGGCTCCCGTCCCCGCTCCCGGCCCTGCCCCGCAGTGCCCAGTGGCTCTGCCCAGCCCGCACCCTCAGCGGATGGGTCTCCCAAAGTCACAGGATACCGGAGCAACTCAGAAGTTTCTGCTCCCTAATCGCTGCAGGCTGACGACTCTGACACTTCGGCACTTAAAGAGTATCTAGAACACACGTAGTTACGAGTGATCAAAGAGGCGGTAAGATCAAAGATCACTTTAATTGCGAAAATGAGGTCAAACAAGACTTTCAGAAAATCAGCTATATATCTGAGGCTGTTAAAAGCATTACTGTCATTTAATGTAAGCGGTTGAAGTTCAGAAATAACTGGACACTTACATTCACGTGACGCACAGATTTAACATTCCCTTTTACCTACAGGTAACACAGATTACACAAAAATAA
>NW_009260592.1:235801-236390 GCF_000687185.1 Egretta garzetta | reverse complement strand
AACCGCCAAGAAAGAAACGCTACTTCGCAGGCTGCTTAAACTCCCTGTGCCGCTGCGTGGGCGGTGAACTCGGGGAGAGCCGCACAGCTCCAAGCCTTTCCTTGGTGGGAAACCCTCAGTCAAAGGCATTTAAAAAAAAATATCTCCATATAATGAGGTGTGCGGTTAGGGTTTAAGCCCCATCACCTCCCCGCGCTATAACGAAGGGAAGGCCGATGTACTGGGAGGTCCTAGCATAGCAGGAGAAATGTCAGACACAAGTAACGCAGACGGGGATGGTGCTGGAAGTGCCTTGCAAGGTTACAAAACACGGTCGCTTTTCCTCCAAGAAAATCCGCTTGGTGGTTCCACAGCGCGGGAAGCGACGAGCCCAAAGCCCCTTCCATCCGCTCGGGGAGTCGCTTTCAGCCTCCGTACTCGCACCGCCAGACCGAGATCGGACGCTGAGCCCCCCGCTGTCTCCTCGTAAAATCCAAGAAAAATCCCCAACACGGCGGTTTTCTGCATAGGGTGGTTTATTTTCACGATGCTACTCGGGCAGACACCTTGGTTTACAGCGACCATAAGCAACGACCTGCAAACCCTAAGT
>NW_009260592.1:233993-235342 GCF_000687185.1 Egretta garzetta | reverse complement strand
TGCACTTGATGATTTTCTTAAAAGCACTTTGGAAGTCTTTGTTGAAATAGGCATAGATGATGGGGTTGAGGAGGGAGTTGGAGTAGCCCAGCCAGTTGATGACTGCCCCCAGCCACTCGGGCATGTAGCACTTACTGTCACAAAAGGGCAGGACCAGCGCCACGATGAAGAACGGCAGCCAGCAGAGGATGAAGGTGCCCATAATGATGCCCAGGGTCTTGACAGTCTTCCTCTCCCGTGACAGAGCCATCCTCCGCTTGGCCTCCGCGTTCTTCTCGTTGCGCCGCTCGAAGGAGGGGGGCGGCGGGGAGCCGCACGCTTCGCTGGGCAGCGGCAGGTGAGTCTTGGAGGAGCTGTTGCAGCGCTGGACCTCGATGATCTCCAGGGCGGCCCCATCCTCGCCCTGTCGCACCGCGCCGTTGACACAGGCACCCGGCTTGGGCTCCACAGTCCGCCGCCAGCTCTTGCCGGGCTCCCCGTTGCTTTTCTTCTGCAGGGCGGCCGGAGAGAGCGTGAGGCAGGTGTCGGCGATTTTCTTCTTCTCCGCTTTCTTGACGGTCTTGCGGATCCTGAAGCGGGCCGCCTTGAAGATGCGGCCGTAGAGCACCAGCATGAGGAGAAGCGGGATGTAGAAGGCGCCGAAGGTGGAGTAGATGGTGTACCCGTGGTCCTTGCTGATGGTGCAGGCGTCGGGGTCCGAGCGGTCCTCGGGCGTCCTCCAGCCCAGCATGGGCGGGATGGATATCAAGAAGCCGATGAGCCAGGTCAGGCTGATGAGCACGGCAGCCCGCCGGGGAGTCCGCTTGTTGACATAGTCGATGGGGTCCGTGATGGCCCAGTACCTGTCCAAGGCGATGGCGCACAGGTGCAGGATGGAAGAGGTGCAGCACAGCACGTCCAGCGAGATGAAGATGTCGCAGGTGACCTGCCCCAGCGTCCACTTGTTCAGCACCTGGTAGAGGGCCGCCATGGGCAGCACGAGCACGGACACCATGAGGTCGGTGACGGCCAGCGAGCCGATGAGATAGTTGGCCACGGTTTGCAGGGAGCGCTCCAGGGCGATGGCCGCGATCACGCAGGCGTTGCCGCTCACGGCGCACAGGATGAGCGTCCCCAGGAGCAGGGAGGTGAGCAGCTGGTAGCCCAGGGTCACCTCGGCGAGGCCGGGGCCGCCTGCCCCCTCGGGGGAGCGCTCTGGGGAGGTAGTGTTGTTGGCCACATCCATGCCGGGCGGGGGGGTCGCTTCAGGAGACGGGCATGGGAAGAGGCGCCGGTCACTTGTGCGCTCTCCTGGCAGGAGGCATCGCCGCCCCGTGCGCTTTGGCCACGCCGGGCACCCCACCCCCGCC
>NW_009260592.1:214081-232811 GCF_000687185.1 Egretta garzetta | reverse complement strand
GGGGGGGGGGAGAGAAAATAAATAAAATGCGTTACAGTTCCTCCCGACAGAAGGGGGAAAGGCTGAGTCTGAAAGCGAAATGAGAAAAACATCTCCGGGAACAAACAATCTTGATTAAAAAAGTGTCAGACTGACACCTCATAAGCAAATCAGTTAATATCCAGTAAATAGAACAAACAGTCACAAACCTGGGAAGTATCTGCCATTTCAAGAAAAAGAACAGTGGTGTTATCGACAGGCTTAACTCTAGCTGTCCGTGAAAGGTAAAAGAAAGTCCTCCGACATAACTTCTGTAGCAGGCTTTCTGCTACCTTGCGGCTCCGTATTTTTAACGATCTGAGATTTTTCACTCTGCTTTGTAATTGTGCCATGCCAGCTCAGAAAATGCAGGAAGCCAAATAAGTAATTGCTTAGGAGGAAGGTTTGCCAGGTTCTAGCTTAATCAAACTTGAGATGAGGATCACAGAGCCTGGCTTGCACGCGCTCAGGTTTGCTTATCTTTCTCTCAGTCAGCACTTAAAAATAAGGCTGAGTTCACAACTTCGCAACATTTGGACAGATTTCGGCCAGTTTCTCTTCACGAGGGGACCAAACTACGTTTCTCCGCCTCTAGGCATGCGGTCTTTACTACAAATGATGAAGGCGCAGGGGTGCACTGGGTTGAGCGGCGCGGAGCTGCGCTCCCGGCACGCCCGTGGCGCCAGGAGATCGTACCGACACCAGCCTCTGTGCCCTCTTGAACGAGGACTCACACTGCCGACACACAGACAAAACAAAACATAACCGGTATTTAAGCACGCTTTGCTCCTTCGCCTCCAAAAACTGTCTTCTTTTTAATGTCTTCTCAAATGCACGCCACGGTTGGCTTCCAAGCTGCCTACCTAAAGACCCCTTCCCGTAAATGAAATCAAAGTTTGTGCTTCCTGCTGTTCGGACCCAGCCTGACGCAATTAAGAAAGTGCAAGTCTGGGAGGCAGGAAAATCTCAAGGTGATTGTCCTAGCTTTCTTGCATGGTGGTGGGAAAGTCATTAGTCTAATTAGATTAGCCTGAAATCGGCGTTTCAAAGCTATGGGGGACGCGGGTCTTAGAAGTCCACGAAGGGCTCTTGGCGAAACTCTTTCTAGAGGTGTTTGACGCTGACACGGCCAAGGGAAGTCAATTCCAGACATATTTTGCCGAGAAATTCCAGTGGGGAAAATTCGACAGGGTCCTTTCCCAATTGAAATCTTTTAAATCGGCTTTACTTTTCGAATTTATTTTTTGTTCAGAGACTTTAAGTCACTTCACTGAATTAAATTGAGAAGCAATTTAGGCAACCATGGAGGAAGGGGAGGGAGTAGGAGGTGGAAGATGTAAACGAAGGGAAAACTCACTCTTTTGATGTGATAATGCCTTTAATCTTACCAAGCATTTAAACAGCAAAATGCCGGTTAAACTTTCAAGTAACTCAATGATGTGCTAATGTCTTTAGATAACCTAAGGTGAAGCAGCTAGGGAAGTTCTTTAAGGAAAGACATAGCCTCGTAAGATCCAAGCTGCCTTGAGAGTAAATGAAACCTTAACACTGCACAACCTTAAAAAAATCCAATTAAAATATTAATGCTATTCAGCTATGACACAGCTGCAGCAAACAAGAGGTTCCTCAGTAAGTACGAAAAGAAAAAGCATTAACAACTGTGGCAGAAGATGCTTTCCTGAGCAATTTCATTCTACATATTTCAAAAAAAAGGGAGAGCTACACATTCTTGATGCTCTCAGATTATTACTGTATTATTTTTTGCCAAAGTAAAACTGAAATGCTAGAATTTGATTGCAGCATTTTGTTCGTGTGGTTGTATACTACACTTTGGTTTGAAGAGAATTTGGGTCTTGGGTTTTTTTTACTATTCATCAGGATAAGATACAGCATTTGTGTTACTCAAGAAATTATATTCCAGCAATGGTTTCAGAATGAATCGTCTTTACTAGGGAGCTAAGGAAATCAACAATTTCAGTTCACTGAAACTGATCCAGTATGTGCACTTTTCTTTGAGAGAAGTTCCAAACACGTGGAAGGAAAGATGTGCCAGGAGACAACCTACCCGCTACAGCCTTCTCGAATTTTCTCATTAGGCATCTTGGAAATACAGCCAACAGGAATTAGCACTACTCCACGCTGTTTGAAACCTTCTGAAGAACAGCTATAACTTTAAAATGCAGAAAAGCAAACAAGAATTTCATGGCTGAAGTGACTGTATCACCATTGAAACCCACCCTTTTCACACAAGCACACATATTTCACTGTGACATCCACTTCAGGATACCTGCTCCCACCTTTCATAAAGCACAAAATGTTCCACAGTACTTCAACAAATTTAAGCTTTGTACTGTAAAAGACTGAAAAGCTGTAAGAATGGGACAGAAAAGTTTAAGACCCTTGTTAGTGTTGTAGCTGCATAGTTCTCAGCCAAACCGCTCTACATCAAAATGAGTCCAAATTAGGCAATCTGTTTAGTCTTGACTTTGTGGACAAGATGAACCAGCCAGTGACTTTCAGTACCAGGAGCAGAACTGCTCTCAATATCCTGTCTCTAGCTATGGCCAGTTTGTGAAGCCCTGCACCATCCAACTCATATACGTGAAGAGGGTGAAAAAATCCCTCTTGAATCCTACAATTAGTCTGCTCAGAATCAATACACTACAAAGCCAGTGCAATAGCCTAAGCCTAAAGCTAAAATTAGGCTAAAGCCTAAATTTCCAATTTCTGGATCACCTTTGTGCCATCTCAGTATTTTTTCCCTTTTGGGGCATGAAGGTGTGCCGGCTAGTTCTACATGCAGTCCTGTCCAGCCAGCTCAGAGCTGGCTAGCTGTGGCCCACTAGGAGCGGTGCAGCACTGAGACATTCCAGTAGCTCTGCAAGAATCAGCTCGGGTCTAAGAGAGGTAACAGCATCAGCACAGCACTCAGCTCCAGCGATGAGTTAGGTTCTGCAAGGTATTGAGGTGTCTGCCAGCCTGCTCCTCAGCACTCCCAGTTCTGCAAGCACAGAACAGTGACACCCAAGGTAAGGCCTGGAAAGATCTGCTAGCTCTGGTGCCAGTCATGCCAAAGCAGCAGTGCTGCTTCACAGCTTTAACAGGTCTTGGGAGAGTGGTAAGGCGGGGTCCATGCACTGCTAATTCAGCTTCTGGTGTCTCTGCACCAAACCCAGTCAGATCTCTGTTCCCTCTTCATTTCATAGTTAGAACCAGATCAATCATCTGGGCCCAATAACAGGAATATGCAGGAATAACCACCTCAGAATGCTTGAGTGCCTGTCTGTTTCCCATGTTATTAACCACATTTTCCATTGCCTGAGATAGCCCAGCTGCCACTATCATCCTAGACAATGGTGAACTGACTGCAAGTTCCATTGTCCTATTCTCATTCCATTCAGCTGCCTTACTGCAACTCACATGTTCATCATTTTTATGAAGGCCAGAAACGAATTATTTAGATACACAAGTATTTATTTGCTACTTCTGCCTTTTTCTGCCAAGAGCCTACAGTCATAACTAAAATTATAGCGTAACTCAGCATAGCCCACAAAAGGGGATAATTCATTCCACCTCACAGTTTTAGAAGTAATAGAAGAGTAGGTAAACAGTTCATCCAAAATGAATAAATGTTATGGATATTCAAGCAGCATCACTGAAGTGAAACTGTTACTAGTGATCCCTGCTATCAAAATCATGGGGCAGCTTTTATGCAAGTCTAGAAGTTTAAGATTAATTTTGAAAGATGTTCACTTTAATATTATTCCTCTGTGAAGGAAAGAGACCTTCAAATATATTTGTTCAAACACAAGTTTCCACAAGTTTATAGAAACTTCTCAGAATTTTGACATTCTGAGAAAATTCAACTTCAGGCTAAATTTTCTGTGTTGCCCCTTCTGCACGCAGTACAGCTGTGATGAAGAAAGAGCTGGAAGACTGTCTCTTAACCATTTGTGCATTTTCTTGGTACTTAAGCTGCTAAGCACGGACTTGATCTCAGAGAAACTCTGGGAAAATCTACTTAGTCGACTCTAATCATGCTGTGGAGAACAAAGCAATGTTCCAGCTATGCTGAGGTTTTTATCAGCACATCTCCTGTGTCAGAGACAAGGGAGAGCAATACACAGAGCTGGTGCATTAGGAGGTGGTTTTTGTGAAGAAGGATTTTGTATCTGTTTAAGAATCACCTATGTGGTGCAATGCAGCCCCAAGAATCCAGAATATGGCTAAATGGTTTCTTAAAAACTATAATCTGGTATTTGTAATTTCATTAAAAATACTAGCTCACAAGCAATTTTTTCTCAACTGAAGTTTGTAAAATAAATCATCTTAATAACATCCACTATACAATTCTAAAATTGCTGACTAGCACTGAGCAGCTTCTTAGTTAAATCAGGCTTTTTCTTGTAGCAAATTAAGATTATTCTATCTATTTACTTAACATTCACATTCATCTTATAGCAAAATGCACAACTTTCTTAAAGCATTTGCTGACAATACATGCCAGATTCCAGTAGTGTTCTAGATCTTAAGCAATTTTTCCAGGTATTAAACAATATTTGCATTAAAACAAGGATTGTCAATATATTCCAAGCCTTGCAAGCATTTTTATTTTTTCACTTACTAGTTATTTATGCCTACATTTTAGTAGACGCATTCAAGCTTTTGTTGGTTTGTTCTTCCCCCCCCCTCCTCCCCCCCAAAATATACAGACTAGCTTCTGGAAGAGAAGGAAATTTATACAATGAGCACTAAAATACTTTCAAATAAATTTTAGCTTGAGGAGATTTACGCTTTACTAAGGTTTTTATTGCAAGGGTCATTTTTGCCTCTTTTACATAAATATATTATTTCACTTTGGAAGAGTCAAAGTAAGAGACAAATTACTCTCAAACAACTGCAAGTTATGAAAAACCATCTCATTTCTCTAGCTAAACGTCTACAGGCTTTGAGTATCAGGCCAATCTAAATGAGTTTATTGATATTTTCCAAAATAAGGTACTTGAACCTTACATTGAGTTGCAGGTGTAGCAACTGATGACTTCCTCTGCTCTTATCATGTCAAAGCTTCAGTACTACACTAGAGATTAAAAGTAAACTAGTAGCATCATTGTCTCCTTAATCGATAAAGACGACAGCTAGAGTTTCAAAATCATTGCTTATAAAGGATATAAACTCTCCTATTTGATGCACACTGACTGGAGCTCAACAGTATTGACTGCAGTTCAATAGTATATTAATTCAAGTGCATTTTTTTAAAATATGTTATTTTGATTTAATTTTAATTTCCTTACAGTAAAATGAATATAATACTATTATTTAAAAAAACCCACAATTTGGAAAAAGCAGGGCTGATGTGTAGACATTAAATTTTAGGAAGGCCTTGTCTTTGCAGACTATCATTTTAAATGAAAACCAATTTATTTTATCTACACAGAGAGGAGTCACAACTAGCCATAGAAGCCCACGCAGACTCTGCTTTTAGAGTGACCTTGGCAAAGG
Organism: Egretta garzetta; assembly: GCF_000687185.1. Taxonomy (NCBI): domain Eukaryota; kingdom Metazoa; phylum Chordata; class Aves; order Pelecaniformes; family Ardeidae; genus Egretta; species Egretta garzetta. The sequence goes on along the minus strand of NW_009260592.1, from coordinate 227,291 downwards.
CCATGGTCTTTCCTGATCTATTAATCTCCTTTACCTAGGGCATTAGCTGGCAGAGAACTAAACCACCATGTCTTCCCAGGAACCTGTGACCTTGTTCATGGAGGAAGGTTGCCTTGTTTTCTTGCTGGAAGTAAATGTGCCCTTGAGGAATTACTCAGCTGCAAACCCCTTCTTTCTTTTTAGGAGTTTTCCTAGTACAATCGCTGTACCATGCCCAAACACTAGTGCTTGAAGCATCTGGAGCATATAGTCAAGGGTACAGTGTAAGACAGAAATGCCCCTTTTAGCAGCATCCTGTACTTGATGTCAGTTTATAACTGTTGACTCACTGTTGCTGCTCATTAACTTTTAAGTGTACTTGCACACTTAGCAGGGTTCAGGGTAAGTTTATCACCCAGGATTCCTATGTAACAAATGGAGTTCGGAGATCCCCAAAAACCAGATCCACAGAAGTTGGCACGTTGAGCATACAGCCTCTTAATCCTTCCCAATAGCAAATGCTAAGGAGAAGAGTGTTACTTATCTTGCTCTTGCCAAAGTAACTCAGATACCTAATTCCACCAGCAGAGCTAGAAAGCTCAGGAAGTTGCTGTCTATTTTCAAATAGTGTGAAAAATCCTGAGGTTTTGGGTGTAAGGCAATGGGAGGCACCACTGCTACCTCCTCTTGGTTATGTTTGTATGGGATTAGGCCACTTCAAAATAAACCTTCTGGACGGAGGTCACAGTCCATGAAGCCAGCTAGAGCTTAAGTGTGAGCTTGGAGTTGCCAGGAAACAACCAGTTCTATGTATTCATCACAGCAACAATGTGGGCTCTCTTAAGTTGACCAGGGAAGTCACCAGTGGAAAACAGACCAGTGGGGATCAGATTTTGAAGCCCTCTAAACTCTCCGAGTGGCACATTACAACCATGGAGGCTGTGAAGTGTAACTGTAGTGCACAGTGTCCTGCTAAAACTTTTAGGTATCTTCATCTACAAGCAGGCTTCCTGAGGATAAAAATTTTGCCCGTGGGCCCATGTTGCAGCAAGGAACTTATTTGCAAAGGTAGCCCTTGCTACTTTTGTTAGATGTTGTCTCCAATTACTTATATCCAAGAACTCAGCATTGTAGTGCTAGTATCTTTACCACTACAAAACAAAATCTGAGAAGAACGTGTTAAGAAAATTCTAACAAACCAGACCCTACCCTTCCTCTCCATTCTCTCCAGTAATTTTACCTTCATGAGTGTTCATACAGCAGTGTCACAACGTGTTTTATGTATCCAGTACGTCACGTATCCCACAAGGGCTTCACAGTTTTTCTTGCTGAGACATATTTTATGTTAGTCATGAAAGGCTAGATAAACTTTCTTTCACCTGTGCTCCGGTACAATATATAATTGCATTACTGTAAAGAAGCATAGAATTATGCTTCTGAGAGGACAATTCATTTCCTCCTTCCCACTTGTCCAGCGGGGATACTGCCAGTTGTTACCTGTTTCTGTCCACCTCCTTTAGAAAAAAAAGGAGTATGGCAAAACCCTTTTTCTTCCTCTCTGTCTGAATACCCGTGGGACATTCTCCATTCCCTCATCCAACACTCTGATTATGTGGACCAAGAAACAACATAGTTTATTCACTAACTGAACAAAGTTATTCTTAGATTTTTCTAAAGACAGGCCCATGAAAATTAACACTGCAGCCATACATATACTTCATGTATCTGTTCACTTTGTATTAGTCGTCTTCTGCATCATCTTCCATTTTTAGTAAGAAATCAATATTATGATATTGCTCTTGAATTCAATTGCTTTTTGCTTATTCTCCATTTCTGTTTCTGCAGGACTTTGGTAAGTAATTATGCTGGCTAAGGCTTTTCAAACGAAAAAGGGAGTAAATTGTTTTCTGCATAAATGCACGTATCTGTTCTTGTTTATCTTGATGTCAGAGTAACATTGCCATCATGGGGATAAATTTACTTGTATTTGATTATTGCAAGACAATGAGAGAGACTGGAGCTGGGGAACATGGTATTTGTGACTCTTTGTGTCTGCAATATCATTCAATCTCAGGCTTTAAACCACGCAACAGAGGATCACAGAAAAAAAAATTACCCATTCTATTCCTGACACAGATCAAATCCTGGATATTCAGTTAGGGATTCATATTTTAAACTGTGCCTGCATCATCCTCTGTGGGGAATTCTATCTGATCATTCACTAAGTGGTAGGTAAGTACATAAGGTTCAAAAAGACAGAAATCCCAGTCCTTCATGTCCATCATCAGAAATTCTGCCTTTTAAGTCTCGTGGGGTCAGGACACTGTGTCTGGCTCTTCCCAATACTTAAGTGCATTTTTTTTCTAATAATGTACGAAAAGTCAAGTCGATTGGATTGAAATTACTGAAGTCCAAGAGGCTTTGTTAGGATAACGCAGAGGGAGATTTGGCCTCATCCATTTTATTCTGAAGTCCATGTAGGCTAAGTGCAACCTGCAGCTGGGAGAAGCTCCACTCACTGAGACAAGTGATGCGTCTTTGTCCATCAGTGGCCACAAACTGGAGTTTCAGAGGAAGGCATAACCCCCCACTGGACAGTTATGCACAATATACCTACTGGAGAAATTACTGAAAGATTTTGCAGTCCTACACAGTTAATGATTAATGTATGTTCAAAAACAAGGGAGAATCTATTCATATCTCTATACATACATTTTCACCCTAATGTAATTAAGGTCATAAAAATGTCAGATTCAAAAAGAAAGAATATTTTGCTCTTGGCCCTTATTTCACATTTGGCAATGAGTTGAATAGTTTAATTATATGTTGTGTAAGGGATAATAAATGGTTTTTTACATTTTTATTAGCGTTCTAGCCTTCTATTTGTGTATTAAGAAAAGCCTGAAATACCTTCTATATCCTTATTTTATCTACCTCTTATATATCTTTCTAACAAGTTTCTGTCTGAATAGAGCTACTCCAGTCTCTTCACATCATAGGGAAGCTTTTCTAGCTCTCTAAGTTATTCTCAAAACTGGAGTGCCTCTTAGAAGCATGTCCCAGGAGAAGAGAGCCTATAAAGTTCTTCTTCCTGACAGGATTCACTTTCAGCAAATGTGAAATTTTCACCTGAGAAACTGATTTAGTTATCGCTTCTAGTCTCAATTTTCAGAAGAGCATTATCAGTAACTAGTTCTATAAACAGCCCTTCTCTCTCCTTGAACTACCTTACTGAATGCATATATAGTTTGGAGCAAACTCCTACTCCTGTACAGTATTTGGTTCCTCTTGCATCCATCTTTCTGATGGTTAGACAGAGAAATAGATTTGCAGCCTTTTCAATAAGAAATACCATTGGCCATATTATTAATTGTGAGTGCAGATAGAAATTAATAATGAGTATTTAAATTAAAAAGTCTAAAGAAAGTTTCTGGATTAGGAACAGTGGAAATTGGTTAGGATAAATGTCTTTATTAAGAGATGTGGGTTTGGTTTTCCAGCTGCTGTAAATCAGGATAGTTAAATCAAAATGTAATTATCAATGGCCACAAATTATAACAAAAACTGAGAACATAGTAAGATTCAAAGAAGTCTGTGACAGCTAAAATAGAACATCCTCTGTCACATGAGCACAGACAAAATTGTAACACTGGTTTCCATTGCACTTGGTCACCTAGTGTAGGTTAAAGATTTTGGCTGCTGTAAATAATGTTCCATTAGTCTGTGTTTTTAAGGTAGCTGAGTGGGGGAAAGAAGGTGGGATGAAAAATTTCGTGTTAAAAGGAAATAATTTCTTGGTTACCCTGGACCACAATAACAAGTTGCAACTGTTTAATCTAATAAAGCACGTCCCATCTTTCTTAATGAGATGCAAATGAGTGTGATATCATTCAAATGCAAGAAACTGGATGCAACTATGTAATTCCTTTAAAGCACAGGCAGTATAGAAATGCATACATCCAAGACCATGAAAATAACTGCAAACTGTTCTATGAGACACTGCTGGAATATCTGCTCCACTGCACGGTGGCTGTAACCCTCACCCATCAGTCTTCATCCACAGGATCACTACTGTTAGGGTTACATTCCTGACTTTGGGCATCTGCCAGTTTTTGCTGTAATGTTTATCATGTAATTCTGATCAGCTTTTAACAAATTCTCTTTCTATAATAGTTGTTACCTGTATAGCAACTCCATTTGCCTGCTGTATTGGAGGTCATTGTAAAGAAGACCACCTTAAGAGAAGTTCGGGTATGTACATATCACTTTTTCTAACTCCTTTTTCCATTTTTGATTTGTCTTCTGTTGAGGTTCACTGAAGATGGAGTTTTTTCATTTTCTTTATTCTATGGTTACACTAGGCTCCTGGTTTCCTTTGCATCTGAGGTGGATGTTCCAATTCTCCATAGGATGATGTTCACAGAATGGACACATGATGAAGACAGTTAGTCATAAATTAAAGCAGCTCATGCCTCAGGAAAATCTCCACAAGTTTTAATGGAAGTTCTGCAATCATAAGGGCTACAGGTTTACCAAGTCAGTCTCACAATACCATTTTTCTTTAGAACTACATGAAAATAAAGATTATGGCAAGCAAAAATCCATCTATAAATGGACTCTTGCAATAAGAGTCTTTGTTCAAACAGCAGATTATTTTCTTCTGTTCTTCTGTTCATGATTTGAATTCATTTCAGGCAGAGGAAGTTGAAGGTGCAGGTTTTGTAAAGCATTTTAAGCATATATGTAAAGTTCAGTAAATATACAGTGTATTTGCATGGGTATGTCCCACTGACATATATGGGCAAGCCAACTACCCCACAAATAATCAGAATTTAGGGGGAAACAATGAAATAAGCTCTGGCCATGTTAAAAGCAAGATTTTTTTGCATTGAAGTTCTTTCCGTTGTCTTTAGTGAGGACAAGCTTTCTTTCAACATTTTCTTTTCATGTTTATAATCTGTTGGAACAGATTACCCTAATTCAAGTAATGATGCTTCTATTCATTTTTTGTTGATACCAGCTGATTGTTCATTTCCTAAATGGTCAAAGAATAGCAAGGAAAGTATAGTCAGTATTGGTTTCTCTAATTCATTCTTGATTAAAATTATTTTACTTTCTGTAAATAAATAAATATCCATTAGTACACAGGGGAATGATTTAGTGGCTTGATGCATATAGCCGTAAAGTGGTTTCAGATCCCTATCCTTATGATGAGTTAATTGTTTATACAAAGTGGCACAGCTCTAAGAAGCTGCTGAATATCTCCACCACGAGATGAAACATGCCTTTCTTCGGCATAGCCAATAACCTCGTGGCCAGGATACTTTCTGAGCATGAAGAAGAAGCATAAGCTCAAGTCTCTCCTGTAAATCAGACAGAGTTTGGAGGACTTCAGTCTACATGTTCAAGACCTAAGGGATGTATCCTAATGATTCAGCTGTCAGTTATGATATTTCTCAGTTTCAGGCCTTTTCTGAGGAAAAGTAATTTCATCTAAATATTACTTCCTACAGATATTAGCCCTAAATTGTACACCTATTCTGGAACAAGATTATTCTTGGTGTCAATGTTTTCTCCTCCAATGTCACAGTCTTTGGTCTTGGTGTCCGGGAAAGTTTACTGAAGACTGGAGTTAGACTGTCACAGAAATCCAACTCCTTTAAATTCCATCTGTAACAAGTTCTAGCCTAACAGCACAGCACATGGAGATATAACATTTTTTAAGATGAAAAAATCAGTAGTTATCACAGACCATTTTTATCCATACTAACCATGGGTAATGACTGTTCTTGATAGCCATAGGTCTCCCACATCTTCATGGCAGTTTCACTATCAAGCAGTATAACATCATTCAAGGCCAGACTGTTAGTTGCTGAGCTGAGATTGGAGATCTCTTTTTCAGGCTCTGGATTTATCAATGAATTGCATTTTTGCACCAGGAGGAAAAAAAAGCTAGAATAATCCAGGCTAGATAGGTATTTCCTTCCCAGCAGCCTCAGATTTGGTTGCATATTTGGTAATTCAACATCTATCTCTGAATTTGTCACAGTAACAGCCTGGTTGCAAAGGCCAAGGATGAGCACTTGTCTCCACATTCATGATTTCAGACTGGCAAACCATCAGCCATGTGAGAGACCAGAAGCCTTGGGTACCTGTAGTCTGGATCTTCTTCTTTCACACCAGGATCCTTAATTGGACCAAATGGCTAATACTCCCAAAGTGCAGGTATGTGATCATGGCTTTTTATCTGTGCACTGGGTAGTAACGGTACCTGGATATGTATTTTTCAAAAAATCAAACTGCAGCCCATAGCTTGTCCTATGAGTTCTCAGTCCCAAAAATGAATTCCTAGGAGCACAGTCTCTGTCAAGTCTCTAGAAGCTTTCAGTCATAGACAGCCAAACAGTGACAAGGCATTTGCCACTTTCCTGTGCACCAGATTTATTCCAGTATAATTCAATGCACTTTCTCCTAGATTACAACAAGGTGATGAAAACCAAGCTCACAGCATGCTGCAAAGATCTAAGTCATTTCTATACATGATTCAGCAGTTGCAAACCTGCAGCTAAGATAGTGTTTCCATTTGCATTAAGCCCCCACTTTTTCAATTACAAAGAGCAGGACAATGATCTGATACTGGAATAAATCAGAAATAAGTCAATTAGAACCACATTGGTTTAAAATTGAAATAAGTATAAGCAAAACCAGCTGTATGATCATCTGCATGCTACTCTGCCATCCATCTAGGATTCTGTCTTATAGCAGTCATCTCCAAATCTTTTTGATTGCTCACACCCAACATATGTATACTTATTTAATTATTTATAAATTATATAATTGTACTACTGCAATAATATATTATGCATGTTATAAATGCACATAAAAATAGAAATTAAAAAAGGATAAGATAAAGATTAAATAGACATTTAAAAGTATTGTTTTATTTTCTTTATTAATGGTACAAAAATATTTTCTTTCCATGCCCCAGCAGATTGTCTTGTTCATCCCCTGAGGTGCACACACCCCACTTTGAAGTCGACTGTCCTAGATTAAAGTTCTGTCATTGCTGTTTCTTTTCCTAAGCAAGGACCGTCCACATGTAAATTACAAGTCACTATCAATGACAATGGTTTTCTGCATTGATGATTTAACTGACAGGGAGCATTCAGCAGTTTAAAATGTACAACAATAATGTAGCAAGCCCTGCCAGTTCTGCCATCATAGTTTCTATAGATAAGACTAAATGTCTTATTTGTTGCCTAGGACCACAACTTTGAGTTATTTTTTCTGCAAAGACATCACAGGTCAAACTATTACCAACACACAATTGCATATGAAAATGTAGACGCCACTGTTTTGAACACTTGACACAAACTATCTGGAAAAATCAGAGAAAGGAAACAAAAAAGGACTTAGAAGAGTGAAAAGAAAATAAATCTCATAGATAAGAGCATGACACTTGTGAATAAAATCCTGGTTTTGCCAAAAATTCAGAGTTCCTGTCCACTCTTACTAGGAGAAAATTCTGCACCACATGCAGATGTAAGCAGCTCTCCTAGTCAGAGCCAGGCAAGATTTCAAACATGAACACTAAGTTAGATTAATGCATATTTTTAGAAAGATAAAATATATTTTATTTGCTGGAAAGAAACTGGGCTGGTGGAATGCATTAGGTAACAAGCTGGAAGAAAAAAAAAATCCATCTTTTGAAATTAAATGAAAATGTGCTTAAACGTATTTTAGCTGGCAATCAGAAACTGCCAGTCTGACTAATTTTTAAATATAACTCAGCTGCAAGAAGGCAATGAAAATGTTGAGAATTCCATGCAGAAGTCAGCTAATAGCTATGAAAAAGAGCAGAGAAGCAACAAAAGTTGTATCAGTTCTCATCGAAAATAGATAACGTGCAGATTAAAGTGGACTGGTAAATGTTCTGCTTTTGGCAAGTCCTTTTGTGAAGAGTTAAAAGCCCACAATTACAGTAGCAACGCACATCCTTTAACTTCTAGTGATTCCAGGGACCTCAGTGGGACTATTTGTATGCTTAGAGATAACTCCTGATTCAGCAAAATACTTGAAAAATTGTTGAAAGCAGCAGGCATTTACATTCTTCAGTGCTGCTGAATGAAATCACATAGCTGCATGTTTGCTTTAGGACACAGGTCAGTACTCTTACTCAGTGGTGTTTCTGCCTCAGGGAAGCAGATAAATCTGTCAAATCTCTAAATCAGATCATCACATTAAATGGTGATATGGACACAAGAGGGAATTATTAGAGCACGCAGTCTTAAACCATGGGTAGGTGAGAATGCCCTTTAAATATACGTATACAAAGCAGTAGTCAGAATGAACCAGCCTGTGATGGTACTCCAGACAGGTATCTCTAAACTTTTCTTTCAGCCACCTGTGATTAGGAAGCAGTTAATAGGTAAAATGCAAGAAGCCTTAGAGTATGTAATACATAATCCTCAGCAGTTCCAGGATGAAACCACTCAGTTTTGAGCCTGGCAAATAGCATTTTTTAAGCTTCCTATAGAGCTGGCTGGCTCTTAGTCGTCATTCCAGTTCAGGTTAGCAATCCTAAGATTAAACCAGATCTCAGCTGCTGCCTGAGCTGTAGTGAGGTAGAAACAGTTGCCAGAAATGGTGCCGATACCCTCATGTACACCTGAAAACACTGGAAGGGATTGAAATTTATGCAGGAAATGCCACTCACTGCTTCAGTTTTAAGAGAAGTGACCCAAGCAATGCAGTACCTGTGAAATACATTGCAGTAGCTCTAAACATCAAATTAGCTCAGTTTATATCATATTCTCTGTGGACTTTTTGCTTGTTTGGGACTTGGGGGGGAATTTTTCTGGTGATGAAGTAACAAATATAGTTGGAAGTAATTAATATGGGACCAGGGGAATATAACTTATTAAATATTTAAAGAGGAACCTAAGCAATTGATGACAGACCTCAGGAAGTCAATTGTGCAAAAATAACAGAAAGAACAACAGTTTTCACATTGTATAAGAAACATCTCATGAGCTCTTGCATGAAAAAATTCAGTGTCCTGGCTGACTCGAGCTGCTGGAAGTCATCATTTAGCTGGGAACTTGCCAAATGTTCCTCAGATACACAGGATGGAAATGCTGAAAAAAAATTAATGAACAAATATAAGCTATTATGATATGAATCTCTTACGCAAAGAAGTCTTTGTAGCATAACAGAATGAAGTCAGGGAGAACTTTGTCACGAAATTATTGGTAGCTCAACTTTTAATACCCAGGTCAAGGTTTTATGTTATATGCTTTTTATAGCTAGAGTTGAAAGAAGCACAATAAAAATTATTGGCTGGAATGAATATAATCCACCATCAAAGAAAGTGGTAGTTTAAAGAACAATCCTTCCTCTAAAAGGGAAATGATGGAATGACTCTATCTAGGTTATAGCGGTCATATGGTATGTGTGCAAGTACTGGAGCTTGTGAGGAAAAAGCAGACAAACCATAATAATTTAGCAATCTCTCCCCCAGAAACTCTTTCTGCTCACACTAAGTACGTTTCTCATTCCCATAGGCATAGAGGTCAAACACTGTAGAGTCTGGCTTTGTAGAGGGACCAAGAGACAGCAAGTTCACATGTAGGCGTACTCTTCAGGATCATCTTCCCTCAGCAAGCCAGGCTGGTTTTGATAAATGGCCAGAAATCGGACAGAAATATGTCTGTTCGACTTTTAGCTACACATATCCACTATCACTGAGATATGGGGTCACACTTGATATAAAATAAAACACACATTTTTGTAGATGCTGCATATTTACGGGCTGGGAATTTCATGAACATCAGGGGCAAAAAATTAGGCTAACACCGACTACATTTGAAAATGTTTCCCTAATGGAAAGAAAGTAGTAACACAAAAAGTAGGCATTTTAATATATTGAATTATTGCTTCAGTAATTATAATTTAAATGGTTTGGGGAGCATCAGCCATTGACAGCACCCACTTCTGCAACCACATGCAGTAAAGACCAAGGCAGGCAGCTCACACTGTCTATGCCAGTCAACTACATGTCAGTACTCTGGACACCGGAGTGAAATGTGTGAAAAGGTTCACAGGAATGCTAACAAACTCTTAGCACCCCGAAGATGGTAGTTGCATGCAATATGTCTTTTAGTAATGGTACCAGAGAAGGCACAGGAATTGACTGGAAGTGGCAAATGACCGGAGCTGAAGGCATCCCAGAGAAAGCTCACACAGTACAAAGGGAGATATTCTGGTGTATGGGCATGTTTAGGCTACTGCTTAGCCATTTGGGAAGCTGTAAACTGCAGTGGTAGATGTAGCTGCACAATTCAGGTGTATTATTACACTTGTAATTTGATGTCTGATCTCACTCACACACACATATATGTGCAAATCTGAACAGTTAAAATTGCAGACTTTAAGAATCTCCTGTGATAAACTGCCTGGACTCTAGAAGAGGACAGACTGGTCCTTTATCTAAACAGATATAAATTTTGTATAATTCTAAATTTTGTTAATCTACTTTGCTTCCACACCCAGATTTTCTTCTGTTCATTTTTGTTTCACATTGGCACCAAACTAGGCTGCAGTTACTAGCCTTTGGCATAGGGTTGCTGAAATGGGATATTGCTGAAATTAGCAATATCCATAAAATGAGAAAATGCAACATCTGGTTATGCAGGATCCTCAGCTAGTGAAAGGGCAGGTCTGGCAGCACTAAAGAAAGAATTTTTCCACAGATTGATAAAATTAAGTCCCAAATGAATTTCTGATCATTTAGCATTGTCTTCTACATGGCACAAGCCATTTTATTTCTGCCAATTACCTTTATAGTTATCCAAATCATTTATTATCCAATTTTGACTTGAAGGCATTTGGTCACAAAAAAAAAGACTTTGATAGTTTGTTCCAATATTTTACACCTTAACTATTAAAGCTCATGCCTAACACTCAGTTTGAATTAGACTCATTCCAGCTTCCAGTTCTAATTTACAGCAACTACACTTCTTAATAATTTTTTTCTTTACAGTCAGAGAAGAGAGTTTTTAGATGTAGGATATTTCAAAGAAAAAAAATGAAAGTACTGTACTAACTTTCAGAGTAATCATCTCTCCCAGTTTGGAAAAACTCTTTAAAAGTTTGTGGTACATTTTTTCACTGTACTTCTCCATTTAAGAGTCATATTCGCTACCAGTTTTGGAGGTATTTCTACATCTGTTCACAAGCACTCAGCTGCTTCCCCTGATTCATTCTTTGAACACTAAGCACTCATTCATTTTGAAAATAAAAACATTCAAAATCACTTTTTCTTTTCAAAGAAAATTGAGACCTAGCATATTTTCAATCTTAACAAAGCCTTTTCCAGTCTGTAATGCTATCATCACTTGTAAATGATATTCACACTGGTGCATATTTAATACACAGCACTTCTCCAAATACTTAAAAAAAATCTGTAATGTTCAGTAATTCAGTTTTGCTGATTCCACTGCAAAGCAGAGCCTTGTGGGTCATTTGCAGAGTACTGGCTATTTGAGACGATTTGAGAACGGGTAGGCTCAGGGCAAAGCCAAGGATTTGACTGCAGTCAGACTCAGCATGTTACACTGCCCCTTTTTTCTTTCCATGGTGATTTTAGCTGTCATATATGGTTTTACCCCCTTGTCCCAGATGAAACCTTTTTGTTTTGTCCAGAAGACCTCTTAGTTTTATTGTGGATGATGTTCTATGCACATTTCCCTAAGTGACAAAGCTAACCTAAGTGACTCCTGTCTCTGACTACTCATTTTACTTCATGCCACATGGCATCACTCCTCAGCCAGTTTTGCATAGCCTAGTGGAGTCCCACTGCAAACTGAATCACTGAGATCAACCAGCCTAAAAAAGAATAAACAAGCAACAACATTTTTGGGGAAACTTCCTTCCCATGGCCCAGGGTGCAGCACGGCTCATGTGTTCTCACACTCCCAAAAGTAAGGTGATGACAAATTGTAATGCGGAAATAAGAAAATGCATCACAAGCAAAGCAGAGGGATTTTTTTTATACCAGCTGGGATATACTTGGGAAAATAACTGCAACTATGCCATCAGTTTGTAGTTCCATGACACACTGAGTCTGGCTTTAGTGCTCCAAGTACCAGATCAAAATCACTACCACCACAGGACACAAAAGCATTAATCCAGCACAAATTCATTGCAGCTTGAGATGTTTTCACACATGCTTTGATTGGCTGACTTTGTACCATGAGACAAGTATCACCTGACCTCCTGTTCCTGGCTTTTGCCATAAAACCAGCCATGAATTTCACAATGTGCTCCAGCTAAAGCAACATAAACACAGTCATAAACCACATGCTTTATTTGGTACAATTTTTCATAATTAGTGATTCGATAAAGTGTTAATTTGGTATGGATGATTGTGAAACTATGGCCTCATGGCCTCACTCTGTAGTGAGACAGTTTTAAACAACAGCCATTGAAGAGGTGTCAGTGGTACAATGCTCACACTGTTTTTCTAACTCTGATTTCTGATATAAATATCCAGCAAAAGCTGGAAAAACCTCCCATTATACAGAAATTAGAACTGCAGGGTGGTGACTGAGTCAAATATCATCTCTTCTCCTATAGACACATACATATACTTCCAATATATGACCACCTGAGGAACCTGAACACACATAAGTCCATGGGACCTGACAAGACGCATCCCAGAGTCCTGAGGGAATTGGCCGATGTAGTCGCCAAGCCACTCTCAATGATACTTGAAAAGTCATGGCAGTCAGGTGAAGTCCCTGGTGACTGGAAAAAAGGAAACATTGTGCCCATTTCCAAAAAGGGTAGAAAGGAAAACCCTGGGAACTACCAACCTGTCAGCCTCACCTCTGTGCCTGGGAAGATCATGGAACAGATCCTCCTAGAAGCTATGCTAAAGCACATGGAGGCCAGGGAGGTAATTCGAGATAGCCAACATGCCTTCACCAAGGGCAAGTCCTGCCTGACCAAAGTAGTGACTTTCTATAACGGTGTGACAACACCAGTGGACAAAGGAAAACCAGTGAACATCATCTATCTGGACTTCTGCAAAGCCTTTGACACCATGGTCCCCCACGACATCCTTCTCTCTAAATTGGAGAGCTACGGATTTGATGGGTGGACTGTTTGGTGGATAAGGAACTGGCTGGATGGTCGCGTCCAGAGGGTAGTGGTCAATGGCTCGATGTCC
>NW_009260592.1:205674-213895 GCF_000687185.1 Egretta garzetta | reverse complement strand
TTGGGCTTGTTCAGCCTGGAGAAGAGAAGGCTGCGGGGAGACCTGATTACGGCCTTTCAGTACCTAAAGGGGGCCTATAGGAGAGATGGGAAAAATCTTTTTAGTAGGGCCAGCTGTGACAGGACAAGGGGTAATGGCTTTAAACTAAAACAGGGTAGGTTTAGACTGGATATAAGGAAGAAATTCTTTAGAATGAGGGTGGTGAAACACTGGAACAGGTTGCCCAGAGAGGTTGTGGAGGGCCCATCCCTGGAAACATTCAAGGACAGGTTGGATGGGGCTCTGAGCAATCTGATCCGGTTAGTGGTGTCCCTGCTCACTGCAGGGGGGTTGGACTAGATGACCTCTAGGGGTCCCTTCCAACCCAAAACATTCTATGATTCTATGATTCTATGATTCTACGATTCTAATATCCACTCCGTTGCCTACTCAAGTACAGATAGGGTGTAATAATATGGAACCTTTCTTTGAGCTGGGGATTATGTAAGCAGGACAATGTTCTGCTCCACACTTCTACCCTCTCTTAGCACTGATTTAAATAACATGTTCTTTGTACTCTGTGATAAAGAATTCTGTAACCTTTTCCTGATAATTATTGTTCACATTATTCGTGAAAGAGGAGCGTCGCGCAGTTGGTTGAAGGTAGGTTTCCGGCTATGCAGCTTTCCTGATCTCAAATCATTCTCTTCACAGCCCTCACAGGAAGATGGGACCAAGGATTCTACTAATCTAATGATTTACAGTAAAGAAAGTACATAAGGTTCCACCAGTACCTTGCCCGTTCAGCCCAGAAAACAAAACAAAACAAAACAAACAACATTAGAAATATTAAAGGGGTATATCCCCATCCCCATTTATCATAATGAAAAGCTCTGGAGTCACACCTCATGAAACACCACTGCAGACTGTACTGCTCCATTTCACAGCAAACAGCAGATGGTCAGATGTGCCTGAGCCTCCACTGATGTATTTCCAAAAAACTAACGCTACTCCCCTGGGGGAGCACAAAAGCAGTCAACAGCCTGCAGTACCAAAAACAGCTGAGAAAAGGATCACAGTCCATTGCAGGAGCCCTTCTCCACAGAGAAAAATCACAAAGGAAAAACAGGTATCAGAAATATCTTGTTTTGCTGTGAAGAATTTATTCTCCATATGTACAAACTGGTGTTGCCAGTTTCGACAGCCTGATGGTGTGTTTATGGATCTTCTCCCTAGCGTTAACAATATGGCCTGTTGCGTGCAATATGGCATTAGCTGTTCTTTTAAACTTGCTTTTTCACTGTAGTTCTGTGATAATGGACTCTCTCAGTTCTGTTCACCTCCCATCATGTTGCATTAGTATCTCCCCTCAGAGTACCCAATTCTGTGAATTTTTCCCATGTATCTTTTATGTGATTATGCTTGACTGCTTGTTCCTAAATGTTCACCACAGTTTATTTCATCTATCCAGCCTGGTTTGTTTCCCTGGGTCAAGTAAAAAAGCTTCTAATTGCATTGGTTGCTCAATCGATTATTAAAATCTTACTCAGGTATTCCTCATAAAATAGGTACACTTCCTCTGTCATTTTGTGGGTTTTGGTGCAGTGAATTCCAGGGTCACTGAATTCTGTGAAGATCATTGAATTCTTATTAAGATATTTTCCCCTAGTGTCTATACACTCCTGCTATGGATTAAAAGAAAAAGCCAACCTCTAAAAATAGAATATATACAAATAAAGGGAATATTATTTGCATTTGTTATATGGATGTGATGGAATGCTCTTTTGTGTTTGGACTTACGCTTGTAAGAACACTCTGAATCTGAGTCCTCCTGTCTTTCCTCCAAAGTATTTAAAACCCACTGTAGTCCAGCAATATGTGCAGACTTTCTCAACCTGGTCTTTATTTCACCATCCAGGCCAGTAATGAAATCCTTGAACAGAAGCATGCCCTACACAGACAGACTTAAGCAGTACCCATGAAATGACCTCCCAGACTGAGAGCACACCATTGAGAATCACATTGTGTTTCCCCACTGGATGACTACTTTATTTCATCTGGACCATATTTCCTTAGTTTGCAAATGAGAATGTCATGCAGAACAGTGACAAAAGTCTTATTGAAGCCAGTATTTCACACAACCTGCTTCTCCCTCATTTACTAGAGTGGTTCTCCTAACAGAAGAGGAAATTACATTGGCTTCCACTATTTGATCTTCACAAATCTATATTAGATACTTTAATCGGCATTGTTATTCCACAGATGCTCACAAAATTGATTGTTCTAGCACTTTAAGCAATACTGACATTAGGGTGACACACCTATAATTCTCCAAGTCCTTCCCTGCTCCTTTTCAAGGTATGTGCCATATCTGCCTTATCCTTTCCAGGCTCAGAGTGATAATCTCTACTGATTCCAAGGTTGCTCAGGATTTCTACAACAAACAAAACTGAGTTTCATCAGTCCTTGCAACCTATAGTCATGCAGTATGCACATATACTTTATTTTCCTTTGTGTTATGGTCTGGTTTCTCTTGTAAAGAAAAATTCGTTAACCAAGTGGTAATAAATGGCTGTTTGAGAGAATGTTTCATCCTTTTCTGCACCCATGATTATTTAACCACCACTTCCCTTTACAGAATAGGCCTATCTGTTCCTTTCTCTTGCAGAAAAATGTGTGTTCCTTGGTGGGATTTTGTGTCATTTACTCGTAAGTTTAGTCTTTTTAACTTTGTCCTTACATACCTGTGCTTGCTTGTCCATTAAAGAATGGCAGATGCAGACATATTTCTCCCTTTTTGTGCTACCCAATTTTTTTCTCCACAGCAGGTCAATTTGCCATTCTAATTCCAATAAAGTTTCTTTCACTAATTACTGTCTCTCACATATTCCTTGAAACAATCACTCTAAGACCCAGCTGACCAGTTCTTTGTATTCATTCAGGTCTCCTTTCAGGAACATATCAGCTGAATTCAGTTCTATATTAAAGAACACCCCATTTCCAAAGTAATGGAGGCTTTTTTACACCTGCCATTGTGCTCTTACTTCCGCATGCATAGTTATGACTACTAAATATGCAAATATAAACAGTTTCTACTTGCTATTTAGCAATTTCTGTTCCCTAAGGAATTTTCATTTTCTTCAGTAGTATTGTTATTCCTATTAGTTCCCATTAGCAAACACCTACTACTATTTTTTTTTTCTAATTATCTATTAGTTCCTCCTAGATAAGATTCCAGCCACCGATTCAGAATAGTATCAGATTCATTCAGGAATGTGTGTTGGAAGAAAACAAATCAAGTAAGAGAACAAATTGTATTATCCCCTATCTCAAGCAATCACAGGTGATTCCAGCCCAAAGGTAATAGATCTGTAGTCTGTGGGTAACTTATGCATTATGCTAGAAATTAGACGAACATGATTGACAGGTAAGATGCTGTGGTGTGGTGTCTGACATAGGCAATATTTCTCGTGTCCATCTGCTTTCATTTGTGAGAAGTGAGGCTTAATTTGGTAGGCTGAGTGAAAACTGAGCTGATTTATGAGTGATCAGGTGAGTTTGCTTCAGAGGCGGCAGTGCTATCGAGCTAGGCAGCACGTTTAGGGCAGTCAGCTTTTTGGTTTTGCTCTGACAACACACATCTCACAATGCCCAAAGGAAGTCACCTGTGGCAACTTGCTCAGGACTACTACACATCTTAGCTATATGGAGCCATTAGAATACGATTTTGGTTAGCAGTGGATTTGCTGAAAAACCCATATACATATATACATATATGTCTGTCTGCTGCAAGACTAGTTTGAAGGCTAGCAGCATCCAAATTTTACCTTACCTCCACTACTTATCTCTAAGGACTTCTGTGTTCTGCTAATGCTAAAAGGGTGAATGCAAATTTTCATAACTTTATGTTTTGTCTTCATGCTACATAAATCATACATGCCCAGTGTAACAGGGAAGAATGTACAGACTTGTGCTCAAATATTACAAAGATAAACATATAATCTTAACCACCTCATACACATAAGTCTGCACTATACAGAACATGTTTCTCTTCTTGTGGATGATTTCCTCCTTTATTACCTGTAAAATTCTCTATTTAACAATAACATACAGCAAATGCTAAAACGTGGCCAAGATCAGATGACAGTATTTTATGTTCTTTTTGCTTTGGTGCATACCACATCATGCAGGGTAATAGAGAATTACTCTTTTTAAGGACCTAATCTTCATATAAATTGTAACAATAAAGAATAAGAAGCTATTTCACCATTTCTTAAATGTGAATAGAAAAATGGCACTCTGAGTTTGTAATTTCTGTCTGCCTAAAGGCTGTCAATCACTCCTGCTATGCAACACTTAAAGGCTGTCAGCAATGCCTTTTAGAGGCATCTAATCTTTTAGAAGTCTTCCTGCAGTATTTACTGATTATGAAAATAATATACAGCTTCATGCCATGCATCACATTGGGGGAACCGTGTATTCTTTAAAACAGATTTATTCAGCCATTGTGCAATAGTGTCTGCAATGGAAATCCTGTTCAGTGATTAATCACTTTCTACTGGAACCATCTGTATCTGCATGAAATCAGTAAAGTAATAAAATAATTCATCAAGATTGAAACTTAAGGCAAAAAAACCTATTAGATACAATACCAAAGATTTATTTGCCTCATTGTTTCTCCGTATTTTTCTGACTCAACAGGATACCAGAAAGTATAAGGCAGGTACAGCTTCTCAAACCTGTAATAGACTTTATACAGCCGGAGACACAGTAAACACACAGCCAGACACACAACATAAAAACTAAACTCTCTTTCCATTAGTGATTCTCAAGCTTGTCAGAAGTCAATTCCATTAATAGGGGAGGAGAAACCCCTTACAATACTCCTCAGTAGATCTGTAACAGAATCACAGAATCACAGAATCACAGCATGGCAGGGCTTGGAAGGGACCTCAGGAGATCATCCAGTCCAACCCTCCTGCTAAAGCAACTTCATCTAGAGCATGTTACACATGACATCGTCCAGGTGGGCTTTGAGTATCTCCAGAGAAGGAGACTCCACAACCCCCCTGGGCAGCCTGTTCCAGTGCCCTGTTGTTCAGCCAGTTCCCAATCCACCTCACTGTCCACTCATTCAGCCCACACTTCTTGAACTTCCCTGAGGATGTTATGGGAGACAGTATCAAAAGCCTTGCTGAAGTCAAGGTGGACAACATCCACCGCTCTCCCCTCGTCTACCCAGCCGGTCACGCCATCGTAGAAGGCTATCAGATTGGTCAGGCATGATTTCCCCTTGGTGAATATGCAGTGTGTGGTTCTTCACAACACGGCAGCCATTCTGTTTCTGTAGGCAGGATCCCAAAGACCATGCTGATGCCACAGGTAGATTGTAGTTCATTTGGGAGTGTTGGGCCCAAAAGTTTGGCAAGACTCACTCATTCACAGGTCTCCACTTGTGTTATTTTTCCCAAGGCCTATTCCCATGTGCCCTAGATAATCCAAATGGCAGTACAGTGAGTTGGAAGTAGCTTTGGCCTGTTGGACAAATCCTTCCCCTGGCCATTAACATTTGTCAGGTGTAAATTCAGAAGGGCTCGGCTAGCTCCAGCATATCTTTACAAGACAATCTGAGTATGAATCTTACCGGTCATACCCACTCTTGTTGAACAGCTGTTTTTTCCTTCCAGTACCCAAGAGTGTGTCTGGGGATTTTCACTGGGTTATTTAACTCTCAGAGATGCCATCTTGTATGTCTTCTCCCTAGCATCTGTTCTAAGAAGCAGACACATGTGACATGGCCATTTCTGAAAAAATCCTGTCATCACAGGTGCTAATTCCATGTTTAATCAAACCAGTTATTTAATATGTGGGACGATGCTTTCCCTCTCTCCCCTTTCCACCCTTGAACCACTACATTCTTTCAGTCTTCTCCCTGTGTCCTTGATTTTGACATTTACCACAGTCATATGGTCAACTTCATACAATTATAACTCAAGAAATGTAACTCATTTTGAAAGCCCAAACATACTTGTCAGTTTTCTCATTCACAATGACCTACACAAGCATATTTGTGAAATAGTCTTCTAGGAACAAAACTTTCAGTGTTATCGGAGAAGCAAGTTAATGCCTGCATGCTAATGTGTTTCATCTTCTCTTCCCGTGAGAACTTCAGGGTCTGTTTTTCCTTCAGTCAAGAGACCTCCCTCTCAGTGTTTACCACTGAGCTAGGTAGATTCTGTAGCATCAGCAAATGCTAACAAGTAAATTTTTATGCCACCAGTACATAAGAGGGCAAGGGTCTGACAGGAAGAAGGACAGAGATCTCAGTGAAGTATATACAGGAAATATTTTCCCAGAGCCTGAAAGAGCAGCTAGAAAACACAGTCAACTGCACATAAACTTGGACAGTTAAGCATGGATATAATTAGAGAACAAAATATGAAAAGGACATTAAAAAAATGAACAGTTGCACTTTCTCCATACACAGTTCTCAGCAGTGAAAATAGTTAAGTACTTTCTGCTCAAAGTAGGATTTGCTTATAGCCCTAGCAATGAAAATATAGTGTATTTTCACACTTTCATCTTTATCCACAGTACCAAATTTTATTCTTTTTAGATCACAGCTCAGTAAACTTTCCCATCATTACAGAATTCTCATATGCATTAAAAGAAATGTGATTCTGAACATTTTTCCTTTATTTGATTGAAATTCATGGCTGATATATGTTGATGCTTTCTTCACCTCTATTTTCCCCAGCCCGATCTTTCCTATGCTGTTCACTGGCAGAGAATCATAGAATTACCGAGTGAGATTGAGTTGCCCTGTGAAAACAGATCTTTCTTTTGATTTCCCTTTGCTTTGCTGCTACAACTGTGGAAACTTTTCCCCAGTGTTTCTGTTTTAAACATTTCCCATGGTTTTGTTACCTTCAAAATCCAGTCACCTTTAGACAACTACACTTTGGTAAATCTAAATCAAATTATTCCCCCCAAGGTATTGGTCCATTTTCTTGCTGATAAAGCCCCATAACAAGCATACTGTAGCACAGTTGTGTATGAAGAGACTTCCATGTGTACCTATAACCTGACTATGTAGACAGAAAATACAGGTCCACAGTGCCTCCAAAAAAGTTATATATTTTCTGTTTTGGCTTAAGGAAAAGAAAAAAATCCTGACCTTGGCATTAAGCCAGGATAAAGTTGCACAGGCTTCTAGATCCAACCAATTCTTATCTCCTGTAATAAAAAACAGTTTTTCAATATTCAGCCATCTCTTATGATTCTTGATGCCAGGCATTGCTTAGAGTAATAGCAAGTTCTCTGGGAAAGTCCTATGGAATACAAAAGTGAAGAAATCAAGGAAGGAAATAGAAAATCAGATTGTAGAAATTACTCAAGATATGATTTGTACTCAAGAAAGACATCCCTCCAAAATGATTTTATTCAAATATTTGTACACTCTTGGATGATTTTTAAAACTGTCTATGGCATGATCATTTTTCCATCAAGTTCTGTTGATATTTCCCCCATAAATGTTACTTCTGAAAAAGTTAATAGAATCTGGCATTAGGATAAGTTAATTTGATATAAAATTTTTTTAAAAAGGAATAAGAGTTTAAATGCACCTGGACAGTTGAATACATAACAAATGCTATCAGAAAGTTCACTGTCTTCATAGAATCATAGAATCATAGAATCGCTTTGGTTGGAAAAGACCTTTAAGATCATCGAGTCCAACCTTTAACCTAACCCTGCCATCCCACCTCTAAACCATGTCCCTAAGCACCTCATCTATCCTTCTTTTAAATCCCTCCAAGGATGGGGACTCGACCACCTCCCTGGGCAGCCCATTCCAGAGCCTGACAACCCTTTCAGTGAAGAAGTTTTTCCTAATATCTAACCTAAACCTGCCCTGGCGCAGCTTCAAACCATTCCCCCTCGTCCTATCATCTGTTACCAGGGAGAAGAGGCCGACCCCCTCCTCACTACAGCCTCCTTTCAGGTAGCTGTAGAGGGCGATCAGGTCTCCCCTCAGCCTCCTCTTCTCCAGACTAAACAACCCCAGTTCCCTCAGCCGTTCCTCGTATGACTTGTGCTCCAGACCCCTCACCAGCTTGGCTGCTCTCCTCTGGACATGCTCCAGCAATGCAACATCCTTCTTGTAGTGAGGGGCCCAAAACTGAACACAGTATTCGAGGTGCGGCCTCACCAGCACCGAGTACAGGGGCACGATCACTTCCCT